>NC_062205.1:1675328-1747828 GCF_912470025.1 Vespa velutina
AAAAGGAAAGAACAGACTCTAACAAATTCAACTCCCTCCATGCAATTTGAAATCCTTTAATAAAACTCTCCTTTGATTTCTTATCGCTTTCTCATTTAAACCGTATATATATATGTGTGTGTATATGCATACATATGTACATACACACACACACACACATACATATATATATATATATATATATATATATATATATGTTCAAAGTTTAAGCGCCTTAAATGTCCCCCCGCAAAGAGAGAGAGAGAGGGGGGGGGGGAAGAAATTGGTCGGATTTGAAATCAATATTTTAAATCTAAATTTCAAATTATCATCTCTCTATCTAAGTACTTACGTATGTTTCGAAACACGATTAACATTAATTTCGTTTCCGTGATAAGAGAGAGATGGAAGAAAAAAAAAGAAAAAAAAAAGAAAGAAAAGAAAAAGAGAAAAATAAAAAGAAGGACTTAAAAATGCCACTTAGGATTTTTCTTCTCAGAGTAAAAGAAATCGTATTTGAAATAGAGAGAGAGAGAGAGAAAGAAAGATAGAGATAGATAGAGAGATAGAGAGAGAGAGAGAGAGAGAAATCGTTTCGAAACGATCGCAAGAGGAAATACAGATTGAAGATCAAAAAATATTTTCCCCCCCACTACTTATCAATACTATCTCGGTTAACTCCCCCTTCCACATCATCACCACATCACCACTCTACCTTACTACCCCTCCCCTCCGCCTCCACCCAATCATCGCTCGACGAGAAATAATGATAAACGACGTGCATATTCGATGTCGAATGGATTTTGTTCTTTTCTCTTTTTTTTTTTCATTTTGCTTTTGCTTTTGCTTTTGCCTTTGCTTTTGCCTTTGCTTTTGCTTTTGTCATAGTTTTCGAGATGCACGCTGTGCTGGCCTAGATCATTCCCTTTGTATCATTCAAATCGATCGTAATATCATTGCCGTGTAGTTCTCCAACGCTAAAAATCCGTCTCTCTCATTCGAGCACGTGCCTTTATCCGCGTTCTCAACATAACATTAGAACGACTCGTTTTACAGCCTCGCGCGATTTTACGATTTATTACTTACATATATACATACATACATACATGCATGCATTATATATATATATATATATATATATATATATATATATATGTATATATAAATACATGCATCGCACTGAGAGGATGGATAGATAGATCGATAGGGATCGGCGAGACGACTGTTATTATTTCTTTGTTTGTTTCTTTTCTCTCTCTCTCTCTCTCTCTCGCTTTTTCTTTCTTTTTTCTTTTTTTGTTTTTTTTTTTTTTTTCTCCTTTTTTTTTTTTTTTTTTTTTTTTTTTTTTTTTTTTTTTTTTTTTTTTTTTTTTCTTTCTTTCTTTTTTTTTTTTTGTTGTTTTTTTTTTTTTTTTTGAAGGATTAAAGATCGCGCATCCTTTCCGTCTCCTTATCGACCGTACGTCCTTTTTTCTTTCTTTCTTTTTTTTTTTCTTTTTTTTTTTTTTTTTGCTTTCTTCTCGAACCGACTCTTTATTGTGAGAAGAAAAGAGAGAGAGAGAGAGAGAGAGAGAGAGGGAAAAGAGAGAAATTTTTAATAAACGATCGATATTAATCTCGAGAACACTGTCGTTGTAAATCATTTTATCTTTCTTTTTTTTTTTTTTTTCTATTCTTTTTCTTTTTTTCTTTTTTAATTTTGCAATTTTTTCCATTTCTTTTTCTTTCTCACCCGAAATCGCGACAAGGATTATTTCTTTCTTTCTTTTCTTCTTTTTTCTATTTTCAAAAACGCGATGACAATTTTTACCTTCTTATTTTCTTTTCCCTTTTTTCCTTTGTGTTCTTTTTTTTCCTTCAAAATCGCAATTTTCCTATTTTTCTTCAAAATCATGACGAAGTCTTTTCTGAAGTTTTAACTTTTTTTTTTTTCTTTTTTTTTTTTCTTTTAAATCGCGACGACAATTTTCTCTTTCTTCCTCTCAAAAACTCCATGACAATATTTTTCTCTGTTCTTTCTTTCATATTTTTTCTTTGTTCTTCCTAAATCACGATAAGTTTTCTCTTTCTCTCTTGACTTTCTCTGCATTCTCTATCCTTTTTTGTTTTTTTTCTTTTTTTTTTCTTTTTTTTTTTTTTTTTCAAAGACGAAAATAATACTTCACGACGATCATCTCGACATTCATTATCTCGCTAAGATTTCACGCAGAGAATAAAACACTTTGCGTCATACTTCGATCATTCTCCTTTTAAAGTGACTCATGTAAAATTATCGAAGTGACTCGATAAGTCTCAGCCACCGTTACCAACGTACATACTTTTTTAACTTCCTCAAAGTAATATCTCTCTCTCTCTCTCCTTTTTTTTTATTTTACTTGTTACATCTATCTTTGCCTTTTCTTTTTTATTTTCCATTATATTTTCTTTCTCTTTCTTTTTTCCCTTTGCTTCTCGAACATACGATAGAACACGCATATATAGTTTTAAAAGTTTATTTGTACATGGCTTATGAACTTGTCCAGATACGCCGCCATGAAATAGAATTTACGCGGGACAACTGCGTATTACTCGGAAATTCAATTTCAACGATTCTTTTCTTTCCTTTTTCTATTATTTTTTTCTTTTTTTTTTTTTCTTTTTTTTTTTTTTTAACATCGAAGAATTCTTTCACGCAATATCGTATTTGATAAAAAACAATCGATTGAAATTGACAGATGAAAATAATTATAATCCATCATCATCATTATCATCGTTGCCATTATTATTATTATCATTATCATTATCATTATTATTATCATTGTTATTATCATTATTATTATTATTATTATCATTATTATTATTATTATTATTATTATAAATATGTTTCAGGTGTGGATCCAACACTCATGCCTCGTTCGTAGCATCGATATCGTCGATAAGAAGGTGACGAGGAGAACGGAACGGAACGGAACAGAACGGAACGGAACGAAACGAAACGAAACGGGGAAAAAAAGCGGAACGTAACGAAACGGAAGAAATGGCAACGAAAAATTTCTTCATTCTAGGAATACTCTTAGGGATCTTGGAGATCGTCTACGTTCGCGGACGGCTGATTCGATTAGGTGACGAGAGATATAGCATGCACATAGACATAAATACATAAATACATTCGCATTACCTTCTTCTATACTCAGTCGTTTGAAAATCGCGTTTAGATGCCATCGCTCTTTAGCATCGTTCAAGTTCCACGAGCACGTATAAGTCTCTCTCTCTCCCTCTCTCACTCTTTCTATATATATATATATATATATCTTTCTCTCTCTTTACGTGGTTATATGTATCTTTATATGCATATATACGTATACACGTATATACGTATGTACCTATGTATGCGTATATACGCATACATAGAGATATATGCGAACATTGTAGCCCACGTTTCTAAGTTTAGCGCTACGACAACGCTTACTTTAGAACGTTCTTCCTCGTCGGGTACGAGGACGAACGCGTAAGCTACCGATATCTTCTTCTCTTATTTTCCAACGGGCGAATTCTAACAGCTCGTTAATTTATAACAACAGAAATGCAGTCGCACCCGTATACCGTTGTATTTTCGTAAAAGGGAAAGAGTATAAAAAAGAGAATTAAAAAAAAAAAAAAAAAAAAAAAAAAGAGGAAGAAGAAGAAAAAGAAAGGAAAAGAACCAAAAAAAAAAAAAAAGGACGTTCAAGAAGAAAGATAAAGATAGAGACAGATATAGATAGATAGAGAGAGGGAGAGAGAAAATGGGAGATAAAAAAAATGGAAGATGTAATTTTTTTTTTCTTTCTTTCTTTTTTTTTTTTTTTTTTTTTTTTTTTTTTTTTTTTTTTTTTTTTTTTTTTTTTTTTTTTACTAATTTTATAAAATACTCGAATAAATAACGAAAAGATATTTTCTAATTAATATTTGATAAACAAAAGAATAAGAAAAAAAGATATTCAACGAATTAAATCTAAATTAATAAGAATTTATTAAATAAAATTTACTCGAAGCATGAAAACCTAATTAAAATTATTTTTCAAACGAAACTAATGTTAATTAAAATATATGAAACATAAAGATTAATATTAATTCTTCTAATAAAGAATAAAAAAAAAAGAGAGAATAAAATTAAATATAAAATCAAAAATTATTAAAAAATCATTATAATAACAATAATAATAATAATAATAATAATAATAATAATAATAATAATAAGTAACAAAAAATTTAGAAAAGGAAAGATAAATTTTACGAATATCGAAAAGAAAAGAAAAAAAAAAAAAAAAAGAAATTGAACGAATAGACGATGGGAAAACGTTAAATACAAAGTGTAAAAATAAATATCTATATGTAGTTAATGGACGAAGTACGAATGTAAAGAATGTAACGAATTTTTACAACGAAACGTACTTACTTTCGAAAGTAACGCCTCGTTAATTTATAACAACAAAAGAATAGAAAATAACCTGCCATTCGTTATATTTTCATTAAAAAAGAAAGAAAAAAGAAAGAATATATATATTCTTATTTAAAAATAAAAGAAGAGAAAAAAATGAAAGAAAAATCTCTACTTCATTTTTACAAATGCTATAATTTAAAAAGAAAGCTTAGAAATAAAGAGAGAAAGAGAGAGAGAGAGAGAGAAAGATAGAAAGAGAAAGAAAAATAAGATAAAAAATGTAAGCAAATCTAAATTCTATTCCAAGAAATCCTGTATAATACTCGAATAAACGAAAGAAAAAAAAAATTGAACGAATACATAGTGAGAAAACGTGAAATACGAAGTGTAAAAGTAAACAGAGATAACGCACCTACGAGAGTAAAGATTGTAATGGTTTTACGGAGAATCATAGTTACGTTCGAACGTACCACCTCGTTAATTTGTAGCAACGAAGAAAAAAATGGCCGGCATCTCCTGTATTTTCGTTTAAAAAAAAAAAAAAAAAAAAAGAAAAAAAAAAAAAAAGATAGAAAGAAAGAAAGAGAAGAAAAAAAATAAGAACAATATATATAAAAAATCGAAATTTAAATTGAGAGTGAGAGAGAGAGAGAATATAAGACGAAAAAATATTCTTTAATTTTATTTCCGCAAGAATTATCAGTTCAAAAAAAGAAAAATGGGAAAAAAGAAAAGAAAAAGAAGCAAGATAAAAAAATGGAAGAAGAAAAAAAGTTCTAAATTTTATTTCTACAATTTGGATGAAATTATTTTGTATAAAGAAAAGTGGCATACGTAAAGGAAAAAAAAAAAAAAAAGAAAAAAGAAAAGAAAAAAAAAAGAAAGAAAGAAAGAAAATAAAATAAAAGGACGTACAATGAGAAAACGTAAAATACAAAGTTTAAAAATAAAATATATATATATATATAATACATCTATGTATTATGAGATTTTTATGAAATATATATATATTTATAAAATATATTATATATATATATATATATATATATATATATATATATATATATAATATATCTATGAGAGTAAAGATAGTAATGATATAATCACAAATCATAGTTACGTCCGAAAGTGTAAGTATATATATATATATACTTACTTAAGATTATTTATATATATATATATATATATATATATATATATATATATATAATCCTTAAAAGTATTAGAAACCTGTACTCGTTCTGAGAGATTCCTGTACGTTCTCGCTAGTATATTATATACAACGCATGCATATATAAATATATGCATATATAAGTATATATATATATATATATATGTGTGTACGTGTATGTGTGTAGATAACTATGTATGTACATACATATTTAGAAGAGCGTACATTGGCCATTTTCCAAGCACGTCGTTCCTCAATCATCGGGAGACGAACGCATAACGATATAATTAGCGATAACGCGTGCATTCGTCTAATGATGCACTTTGCTAGGTCTAATCTCTGAGATTACGTCTTTTTATCGATTCCTTTTCTATTAAGATCCTTTGAATCGATTACGTTGCCGGTCAACAATTTATTATATAAAGAATCGACTTCAGGAAAAGTAAAAAAAAAAAAAAAAAAAAAAAAAAAAAAGAAAACAAAAAAAAAAACGAACGAAAACAAAAAAGGGACAATAAAAATTAACAGGTAAAAATATGAAAAAAAAAAAAAAAAAAAAGAAAAGGAAAAAAGAAAAAAAAAACAAAAGAAAAAAGAAATAAAAAGGTTAAATTAAAAAGTAATAGAAAATAAACGAAAATAGAAATAAAAGTGAGCAAATGAAAAGATAAATGGATTAAAATGAATATATATATATATATATATAAAAACAAGAAAGTAAAAGAAGAAAAAGAAAATTCAAGAGAGAAAAGGAATAGGAGGAAATAAAAGGGGAGGGGGAGGGGGAGGGAGGGAGAGAGGACTGAAGAAAAGAAAAAGAGTAAGAGAGAGAGGGAGAGAGATGAAAGAAAGAGATAGAAGAAGAGGAAAAAGAAAGTAAAAAAAAAAAAAAAAAAAAAAAAAAAAAAAAAAAAAAAAAGGAAAAAGTAAGCAATAATATTTTATACAGAGGAGAATACTCGAACACCCTGGCGCATTTCACGTCGTAGCAATTAATCGCTCTCAGCGCGCGGATAATTATACCTCTCGTGAGTAATAATTATTGCCTTGTACTTGCAGTAACGTTTGCAGTCGTTTCACAGCGACAATAATTTATAATCATGGGGGTATATGTACATACATACATACATATATACATACATACATACATAAATATTTATATACATATATATATATACATATATATGTTTATGTATGTTTGTATGTAGTAGGAGCGAACGACCACGTATCTTCGCGAATCGGTCAAGATTTGAAACGATACGGATATTCTTACCTTATCCGTTTTCTAAAATACATATATCTAACGTTTTTACATATATACATATATGTACATACATACAGATATCTAAATATATCCTATGTATCATCTAACCGTCTACCCACTTACATATGTCATTTAAAATTTTCATTTGAATCGGACAATGTTTCTTTAATCTTTTCCTACTATCCTATCCTATCCAACCTCTGTTCTATTCTATTCTGTTTTATTCTGTTCTCTCTCTCTTCTCTTCTCTTCTCTTCTCTTCTGTTCTTTTCTCTTCTCTTCTCTTCTCTTCTCTTCTCTTCTCTTCTGTTCTGTTCTGTTCTGTTCTCTTCTGTTCTGTTCTGTTCTGTTCTGTTCTGTTCTGTTCTGTTCTGTTCTGTTCTGTTCTGTTCTGTTCTCTTCTCTTCTGTTCTATATTGTACTGTCTTGTCCTATCACTCTAATCTAACAATGATGAGAGAATGTGTATATGTGTGTGTGTGTGTGTGTGTATGAGAAAGAAAGAGAGAAAGAGAGAAAACATGCAAGGAAAAAGAAAAGGGGAAAAAAAATAGAAAGAGGATACAAAAAATGAAATCGGTGATTAAGTAAAAAATGTTCGTCGTTCTAACGACGATGAAGAAAGATATACAAAAATGAGGGGTGGGATGGGAAAAAGAGAGGGTAAACGAAAAAAGGAGAAAAGAAAAAAGAAAAGAAATACCTGAATGCAAAGGAAAAAACAAAAAGTAAAACCAAAAAGAAAGAAAAGATACGTAGAGAAAAGCAAGAGAGAGAGAGAGAGAGAGAGAGAGAAAAGAGAAAGAGAAGATATGAGAAGCGAAAAGAAAAATCACTGCTTAAGTAAAAATTCATTGTCCCTTGACAAGAAAGCAACGGGATGACTGGAGTAACATCTGGCTTACAGATTCGTGTCTGTTAGGAGACACCACGAGACCCTTCCTTTTTAACATTCAGAATTCCGTTTAGTTCGTCCTCGAAATGTCCATCTTGATGCCAAAGACCATGGTATACTATTTGAGGAGAACAAAAATTCTTCGAAGTAATTTGCCAGGGAATAACGTGAACTTTTTTTTTCTTTTTTTTTTTTTTTTTTTTCTAATCAAAAGTCTTCCATTTCGATCGATCGATCGATAATTATTTTAATCTATACTTGACAAATATCTTGTACATTAAATCTATTCGATACGTAAGGATATTATTTTGTACGATATTTCTAATAAAATATAAGCACACGTATTTAATTATTTAATTATTTAATTAATTAATTAATTAATTAATTAATTATATGTGAACGTGTCAATGTATGGATAATTATTTTTCAACGACCCGCGCCTGTTCTTCTTTTTTTTCTTTTCAATTATAAATATTGACGAAATTTTATCTCTATTAAAGTATGTATATTCACACATATATATACATATATATATATATATATATATATATATATATATATATATATATATTATAATTTCTATTATAATTGTTGACGGGTCTTCTATTTTTCTTTTTCATTTCTTTTATTAATCATTATAATACCAATCACCATTTGGCGGTAATATCTAAAAAAAAATTCATATCGGAAAAAAAAGTCTTACATTTCGTTCGAACGTTACTTAATTTAACTTTAATCGATTCTAATGACTAATATTCTTTATTAAAAATAAATCTATCCGATACGTACGAATATTATTCTGAACGATATTTCTAATAAAATATCAGTACATGCATTTAATTAATTAATTAATTAATTAATTATATGCGAATGTTATATAGATAATTATTTTTCAACTATCTACGTTTGGATTATTTTTCAATCATAAATATCGACGAAATTTTATCGACATTAAAATATCGACGAATTATTATATTTACAAATATTTTATAATTTATAAATTGTTGACGATTTTTTCTATTATTTTATTACTTCTTTTTTTGTCTCTCTCTCTTTCTCTTTTTATCTTTTTTTTTTTTTTTTTATATTAATCGCCGTAATATCCATATCACATATCGACATTTTATCATTAATAGCAATGATATATTAAAAATATCGATTGAAATAATATTTATAAAATATTCATCCAATAAATGACATATTCTTCTTAATAACTTATCGTTATATCTAATAAACATTTCATATTATTCCTAATTTTTTTAGATTTAACAAAAAAAAACAAAAAAATATACACATATATATATATATATATATTTTTTTTTTTTTTTTAAATCATCGAACGAATGATTTTACGTTGAACGTATTTCTTTAAATTGATATTCGCAATTTTTCCTTTTTTTTTCTTCTTTTTTTTTTCCATTTCAATCCATACGCCTATCCAAGGATACACGAATCAAATGGAGTCCCTTTAATGGCGATCAAACGAAAGAATTATTTTCGTCCGATAGGATATATTTTTCTCTAAATATACATTACTTATACCGACTGGCAGCCGAAATATACTAAACTCCGGCACGATGCTCGTATATAAGTATTATTATGATTGAGCTCAATTGTCCAATTGCCCGGTCATTGAATGCCGCGCTTACATACAACACAACCGGACTTTTACGCTCACCCGTTATTGGCAAACCGTCGATGGTTGGAACGAAGGAAGGATTGCCTTTCTTACACGAAAAGCATTTGAACGAGATTTCTTGTCTCAATGTTTGTGTGCATCTCTCTCTCTCTCTCTCTCTCGCTCTCTGCATGCATATGTGCGTGTATGTACATATATATATATATATATATATATATATATATGTGTGTGTGTGTTTCGTTAAGATCTCGATTCGACGAGAATGAAAAAGAAAAAAGAATCCTTCCTTTTTATTTCCCTTTATTTTTCTTTTTTTTTTCTTTTCTTTTTTTTTTTTTGTTTTTTTTCTTTTATAATTTTATTTTTGTCAACATCGAAACACACACACACACACACACAAAAGAAAAAAAAGAAAAAAAAAAAAAAATAAAGAAAAAGAAAAAAGAAAAGAGTTCTCAGGCAAATAGATACGTTTCGTGTCTAACGAGAAATTTCACATCACTCGGACATATATCAAAATGATTATTTTTAATAGTACGTTTTAAACGTTTCTACGTTTATGCGATTCCGAGCCAAAAATTCATTTATCGAAATGTTGCGAGACGAGATGGAGATGAGATGAGATTAGATGAGATGAGACGAGATGAAGAAGTATATACGAGAATAAATTCAGAAATGAAATTAGAGAGACAGACAAAGAGAGAGAGACAGAGAGAGAGAGAGAGAGAGAGAGACAGAGAGAGAGAGACAGAGAAAGAGAGAGAAATAGAGAAATAGAAATAGCGATGAGTAAAATAGAAATGTATATACAATTGAAAAGAAAAAAAAAAAAAAAAAAGAAGAAAAAAGATATCGAAGCAATTCGATAAGAGGAAAGAGAGACGGAATGACAGTCACTGCCAATCCTTTGTCTATTAAATGTATTCAACGGCGTAATAGCAGTTGATATTACCAATTGGACAATGAAAGAGACGGCGCGCACAACCAGGCGCGCGATTTGACCGGGGGATCGAATCATACGAAAGAGATTTCGACGATATACGTACTTACTTACTTACTTACTTACTTACTTACTTAGTTACTTACTTACTTGTTTACTTGGTTAATTCTTACTCACGTTACGACAATCTTCCTCGTATTACTTTCGAAGAAAGGGAAAAGAAATTTTGACGAAAGCAAAAAAAAAAAAAAAAGAAAAGAAAAGGAAAGAAGAAGAAATCGATGCAGCAAAAAAAGAAAAGAAAAAAAAAAACAAACAAACAAACAAAAGAAAAACAAAAGAAGAAAAAATAAATAAAAGCGTAAAAACAGAAGGAAATAATTAAATAAATTACGAGCATTAAAACTATAATGAAAATTTTCTTCCGTGTCACGAGTTTAAATATCATTTTCTAATTTACTTATTTATAAGCCATCGATAAACGAACTAACAAAGAAAATTACTTGATTACAAACATTAACTATAATCAACGAGTGCAATAGATAATTTCCTTTTAACTCGAGGTTAAATCATTTTCTAATTTATTTATTTATTTATTTATTTATTTATTTATATATCGTCGATAACGAACGAACGAAGATAATTAGAAACGCTATATCGTATATTGTAGGAAATGCATAAGAAATTTTTTTTACAAAGTCGAATTTAAATTATTTTCTAGTTTACCTATTTATATGTCATCGATAACAAACAAACGAACGAACGAACAAACGAACAAACAAACAAACAAACAAAATTACTTGATTACAAAGCACTAATTAATAATAATTACAAACATTAAGTATAATGAATGTATCAGAAATTTTTTTTCAAGTCGAGTTTTTAAATCATTTTTTATATAATTTAAAAAAAAAAAGAAAAAAAAAGGGGGGGGGAGGGAAAACAAAACAAAGAAGAGAAATCGTCGGTGAATTGTGTTCGACGAAATCAATCGTATTTCCGAGTAATGCGAAAACGATCGAGAATGATTAAACTTAAATCTTTGAGTACATATGTATGTACATATATTTTCTCGCTCTCGGTGTTCCTTTCACTGACTTTCTTGATTTATGTATCATTAATCGCCTTCCTTGGAAATTTTCTCAGACATATTTCCGCCTATCTCAAACAAGAAACTAAATTGATCGGTCGAAGAGATAAAAAAAACTATAATGTCTCTCTCTCTCTCTCTCTCTCTCTCTCTCTCTCTCTCTCTCTCTCTCTCTCTCTCTGTCTTTCTCTGTCCTTCTATCTTCATTATAATCATCGTCGTCGTTGTCGTTGTTGTCCCTATTGACATCATTTTTTGTTATTGTTGATCTGTTTATCATGTCTTCAAAGTCAATTCGCAAACAGAAACGGTAACATTTTCGACGAAAGAGAAAGAGAAAGAGAGAAAGCGAACGACAGAGAAAGAGAAAGAGAGAAAGCGAACGAAAGAGAAAGAGAGAGAGAGAGAGAGAGAGAGAGGCAACATCATGAAACTCTCGAAACGTTTATCGCTATTCCGGGCGCACTTGGCTCACTCGGACGCAGATGGCCGAGCTACGTCATACCCCGTTGAATCGAGTCTATTCGCCGGGAGGATAGATCGTATACGTCTTTCTTGCCTAAATCCCAGACGCAAAACTCAACCCACCCTCCTCTCTTTCTCTCTTCCTCCTACACCTCCCCCTCCTCCTCTTCCTCCCAATGTTTCCACCCATTCCCCCATTCCTTCATTCCGACGTTCTCCTTTCAGCATCGTCTCTAAATCCTCGCTCAACCCAATGCAACCCAAACCATACCAAATCAATCCAATCCAATCCATTCATCCTGATCGATATCAAACAAGAACAAGAAATTCTTCCTCCCTTAACATTAATTTCTCGTCATTGATCATTACTCTGCTTAGCCCTCACTCTTTCTATCCCTATCCTATTTCTTTGCAAAAACAATAACAACAACATAACAACAATGGAGGAGAAGGAAACACAGTGAACGAAATACGATTGATATCTGATCTTTCAATTTTATCAAAACGGGAAGGAGAAAGATGAAGAGAAGGTAGAAAAGAAGGAGGAGGAGGAAGAGGAGAGTACCGAAACTTGGCGAAAATTACCGAAGGTCAAAATATGCGGGTCGCGGAACGAACAGAATGAGAGAGAGAGAGAGAAAGAAAAGAAAGAGACTTTCGATGATCCACGTTCGAACGATGATCGGACGTCCAAGCGTCTTCGAGATGTCACGTGCGACGCACGTGTCGGATCCACGTTCCAAACGAAAAGGTGGGGAGGAAGGAAGGAAGGAAGGAAGGAAGGAAGGAAGGAAGGAAGGAAGGAAGGAAGGAAGGAAGTAAGCAAGCTAGAAGCTAGAAGCAAGAAGAAGAAGAAGACGAAGACGTAGAAGAAGAAGAAGAAGAAGAAGAAGAAGAGATCTCTCGTTACGAGTAACAATAAACTCGATCGATTTCCAAGAAGAGAGAGAGAGTGTATCATCAAACAACGTCGAGTACTCCGTACGGAAATGCATATAGAAGGATGTTTGAAGAACGACGAAAATGCTGAAGCTGCTGAAACGAGTTCAATGCAATTCGGGGAAAAAAAGACAGAGAGAGAGAGAGAGAGAGAGAGAGAGAGAGAGAAAACATTCCGTCCGATTTTCTCTCTCTCTCTCTCTCTCTCTTTCTCTCTCTCTCTGTCTGTCTCTCTCTTTCTCTTTCTGAATTCATTCCGCGACGATTGGTCGTGGCAAAGAAGGACGACATTGCCCTCGACAAATTTCTAAATTTAGTCAGAGAGGAGACAGACGCACGCACGCACGCACACACAACACACACACACGCACATACGCATATACGTATGTACGTTTCCATGGTCTAGAAGTAGAGAGTGTGTTAAAGGGAGGAAATGTGGAAGCACAAGGTGGAAAGGAAGGACGTATGGCGGCAACGAGAGAGGTAGGGAAGAACGAACGGAGGGAATAAAGAGAGGAGGAGAGGGTCTATAGTGTAGAGGTAAAGAGAAACGGCATCGCAATTCGCTTTTGGCCGTTCTCCAAATGGCGTAGCCGTACGCGCCGTCGTCGTCTTCACCGAGTGAATGAGGGGGAGACATTAGCAGAAGAAGAAAAAAGGAAAAAAAAAGAGAAGGGATAAAAAAGACAAAAGAGAGGAAGAAAAATGAAGAATTGAAAAGAAAAAGAAAGAAGGAAAACATATAATACTGGGATTAATGGAGAATTAAAATTTTTTAACGAAACGTTGGAAATTATTAACTTTATATACCATTAATAAAACGTCGTTACTTTAGGTGAGAGGGTAAGGGGATAAGGGAATTGAAACGGTGACGGTAGTGTGTGCGGAGGAAGTTGGGTTAAGCTAAAGGCATCGTTTTGCGTCGTAAACGTTTTATCCATTTGTTTTCTCTCGCGGAACGAGAACGAACGATGTCGGTGCGTAGCGCGCATGCGCGCGTGCGCGCGCACTCGAAATTCAAATCAAATTCGAACGTTACATTTGTAAAATGCAACGGCCGAAGACGATCAGATGTTAATCGGAATTAAAGAAGAAAAGAAAGAAGAAAGAGATAAAAAAAAAAAGGAAAGGGATGAAGGAGATAAAGAAGAGAAAGAAAAAGAGGGATAATAAACACGATCGTAAAAGAGACGTACATGTCTCGTAAAAAGATTTTCTTACTCTTCTCGTATCTCTCGAACGAGGGCGCGAAATTTTTTTAAATTTAATAGAAAAACAAAGAGTCATGGTATTACGTCAATGATATTATCTCAATATAAAAAACAAAATAAATAAATAAAGAAATTAAATGACGCAAACAATTCGAAGTGTATATTTTCCAGCGATTTCCTCTCTCTCTCTCTCTCTCTCTTTCTCTTTCTATCTCTGTCTCTGATTCTATCTCTGTTTCAATCTTTCACGTTTAACTCGTTCTATTTTTAAACGATTGGCTTTTGCATCATTACAGATATCTCGAATCCAGACGTAATCGTTTCCACGGGCGAAAAGTTGACTATAAGGTGTTTAACGGACTACGACGGCGAGACTACATGGTACAAGGACAACGTGGCACTGCGTCATTCGTCAACGAGGTTGCGGGTTATGAAGCAAACGTTAAGATTCAAATACATTGAGATAAGCGACGCCGGTTCTTACGGTTGCTCAACCGAAACTGATGATGATAATGATAATAATAAAACGATCGAATGGAGGAACGTTACGTTAAAAGTTGAAGAGGCTTTACAAAACGATGGTTACCATCGCGAGGATGATGGGAAAATTGGTAATGTTCTCGAAGGACTCGGACCGAGCGAGGAAACGAACGAGCTTGAAATCGAGGCGAGAAGTAAGTTCATATTAAAATAAAGAAAGAAAAAAAAAGAGAGAGAGAGAGAGAGAGAGAGAATATTACTATGGTGATTAATAATCTTTCAAACATTTTTCTGTATTATTCGTAAATATCAAAAGAAAGATTTTATTCCAATTTAAATCATTCGATCTTTATATCGATCCAATTTCATCGAAACAACAACAACAGAATAATAAATAATTGTCAATAAATATTGATCACGGGGATAAATAATTTTTCTTTCGATAATAATCATTATTATATTTATGCATTATTAAAAATAATAAATCGTATCATTTATCGTTAACGATAATAATTTATCAATATATATATTTTGTCTCGAATCTCAATGACAAAATATCGATCAATTTTACTCGCATATACATACGTACACATTAATATATACATGCATAGATACGTTATATATGTAAAATCGTAAAGGTTTATTTATTAATATCAAAAGTTAGAAAATTTGAAATATTATAAAGGGGGAGGGGGGAGGGAAGGGGGGAACTATTTAAATCTCATACATATATTTTCTAGATCTACCTGAGACGCGTTCGTTGCATTTGGACAGTGAGAAATCTGACGTAGAATTGGACAACGATAAAGGTGAAAACGAAATGGCAGGGGAACATAACAAAACTTTACCCGACCGTCCGCCTTCTTTCAACAAAAGCGACGAGATGCATGGAAGTATCGTAAAACCTGCTGGAAATATGTTACGACTTAAATGTCCAAGCGTCGGTAATCCTAGGCCTAACATTACCTGGTTGAAAAACAACGAAGAACCTAAGAGATCTCTTGGTACAATGATCAAAACAAAATGGACATTAAGACTGGAAGACCTCGTGCCCGATGACAGTGGAAACTATACTTGCATCGTCTGCAATCATCTCGGTTGCATAAATCATACGTTCAAGGTCGACATTATAGGTGAGAACAAATTTTACGTAATAACTATTCCAATTCGCAATTCCTGTTTTAAACGTCTCTCTTTTGGTCTATAAAAAAAAAAAAAAAAAAAAAAAAAAAAAAAAAAAAAAAAAAACGGAAAAAAAAAACAAAAAAAGAAAAAAGAAATAAACCCGCGATAACTCTTACATACGATTAATGCGCTGCATTCAGGTTCCCGTTTTAGTATTATCGGTGCTGTCGAACAAAAAGGAACAAAAAAAAAAAAAAAAAAAAAAAAAAGAAAACAATTTAAGAAAAAAAATAAATAAATAAATAAAAACAAAGCGAAAAAAAAGGCAAAAAAAATATCGGCCGACGATCATAACTGAAACAATGGTGTAAACAAAAAAAATTAATAAATAAATAAATCAATCAATTAATTAATTAATTAATTAATTAATTAAAAAGAAAAAAGAAAGAAAAAAGAAAGAAAGAAAGAAAAAAAAATATCGCGTATTCAGTGCAATCGTTAACCTATATAGAGCGTTTCCCGCACAAGCCGTACATCAACGAGGACTTTCCGAAGAACGTGACTGCATTGGTGAACAGTAGCGTGACATTCAAGTGTCCAATCGTGTCGGACCTTGAACCTTACATACAATGGGTCAAGGTAGCCGAATATCCCGGCGATCAGGAGGACACACCAAAAGGGACCTTGCTCCAGGTACAACCGCTCGTAATTTTCGTGCGGTATGATACTGGTGGAGGTTCTGGGAATGGGATATGAATGGCTTTGTAGCTGTCATATATGCGGGATCTTTTCCTTTTTATTATTCTATCGAATGTAATAGGAAAAAAAAAAAAAAAAAAAAAAAAAGAAAGGGAACTAAAAAAGAAAAGAAAAAAGAAAACCAAGAAAAAAATATTCATGCACACGAGATTATCCTTTTGTATTCTAATAATATCTGTGGTGATGGAAGCACATACTCTCTTTCTCTATATATTATCTATTCTATTTTCTTTCTTGCACTCGCACATGCTCTGACAAAAAAAAAAAAAAAAAAACACGTATTGTATTGGAACAAGGACGTTATTAACTTTTAACTCTCGCACCAACAACAACAACAACAACAACAACAACAACAACAACTTGCAATCACTTTTCTACATCTCTTTCCCCTTTTCTTCTCTTTATTTCTTTTCATGATTTCTTTTTTTTTTTTTTTTTCTTTTTTTGTTCGCTTGAAACTGGTTTAAGAAAAGAAAGAAAGAAAGAAAGAAAGAAAGAAAGAAAGAAAGAAAGGAAGAAAGAAAGAAAGAAAGTAAGAAATTTAGGGTGGTTTTGGGTATCTCTTATTTTTTATGACCCCCCTATAGAGACCGTGAGGCACCGACCGATCCTGACGCGACCCCCACGAAACACAACTGTACTCCTAGGAAGCAACGCTAGTATGACATGTGAGGTCCTCTCGGATGCCCATCGTCATCTTGAATGGTATCACGGTTGTCATACATCTTTCGATACCGTCAACAAAACGAATCAGACTGTCCGGGTGGAGGTCAAGGTGGGCACGCAGCAGATATACTAACAAAAATCGCATGTCCCTTATAACATTAACTATCTTTTTATTATTTCTAAATGATTGCACTGGCACTATATCTTATTTATCTAGGTGGATCCACTTTTTCTATCCTCTTCCCAAAAGCACGAGCTTCGCATGTTACATACGTATATACATACATACATACATACATACATACATACATACATACATACATACATGCATACATACATACATACATACATACATATATGCATACATACACGAACTTTTTTTAACAATGTAAATTACTACTTAGTAATGTAACCTATACTTCGAAAAAAAACATTCGTAAAATCGTTTAATTTCATTTAAACGATAAGAAAAAAAAAAAGAAAAAAAGAAAAGAAAAGAAAGAAAGAAAGTAACGTTACGAGAACGATAAACGACCTCGTAAGTAATAAAATTAACGTGTTTAAATTTAACGATCTTAAATTTTGTTTCTCGCTAATTAGGCTGGTATCGCTGAAAATCCTGAAGTATTGAAGCTCTACAACGTCACCGAAAAAGATGAAGGATGGTATACCTGTATAGCGCAAAATACATTGGGGGAGACATTTAGCAGTGCCTATCTACGAGTCGTCGAAAGTGAGTATCGACGGGATATATATATATATACATATATATATATATATATAAATTTTTTTTTATATATATATATATCACTTAGATAGATAGATAGATAGATAGATAGATAGATAGATAGATAGATAGATATATAAATTAGCCAACAATGTCTCTCTAAGATTCTACAGCTAAACGACTCTTTAAATTCTTGAGACTTTTTCGTCGTGTCCCATTTACCATTTACGTGAACATTTGTAATTACCTATGTATCTACGTGACTTTAACGCGCCGACCTCGTGCGAGCGCATATATGCGTACTTACTTACTTACTTACTTACTTACTTACTTACTTACTTACTTACTTACTTACTTACTTACTTACTTACTTACTTACTTACTTACTTATTTATTTAATTACTTATCAATGTCCTACCAGTTATGGTCTTTTAAAAGCACTACGAAATATCACATACATACATGCATATATCCATGGATGCATACATTAACGTTCAACATAACGTATGACGAAATTTTCTCCTCGCAATATCTCGTCAAATTTGAAAAAATTTATACGCTTCTTTTTTTTCTTCTTCTTCTTCTTCTTCTTCTTATTTTCTTCGTTTGTTTGTTTGTCATTACGAAATCACATATGAAAGGACGATTGAATTGCTTTGAGAACGTTTTTCCCGAGTAGAGGGCATGTATCGTCCTTGTTACGTAAAGAAAGAGAAAAAAAAAAAAATAAAAAAAATAAAGAAAAGAAAACATTATTTTTTTTAATATTAAAGTGAAATCGCACGTTGCATTAGAAGCATAACAAGTTATTTATTAAAATCAGATTAAATCTGTTTATTATTAAGCTCTAGCATTTCATCATCTATGATGTCGTGTTTTCCGCATTATTTCTTTTTTTGTTTTTTCATTCCTCTCTCTCGTTCTCTCTCTCTCTCTCTCTCTCTCTCTCTTGCTCTGTCTGTCTCTCTCTCTGTCTCTCTCTCTCTCTCTCTCTCTCTTTCGAGTGTAATAACGTTATAAGCTTGATACATGCTTTAACACAATATCGATATACGATAAAGACGGTGGTATTGTTGATCGAGTGCTGTTCTGAATCGCAGATAAAGAAATATCGCGAGAATCGTTGGACGGAGTTGTTGAAAATCAAGATGGAGGTGCGCGAAAATATAATGTGACCTTAGAGGAAAAGTCCCTAAACATTGAAATGGTAAGTACTCGTTAAATTCGAGTTAATAAGATCTTAACGATAGTTTTGGAATTATTTTAAAATTATTTCACTTCGGATATTACATATATATATATATATATATATATATATATATATATATATATATATATGTACATGCGTATATGCATACACAAAATAGAATTTAATTATTTACAAAAAAAAAAAAGTCCTATGCAATATATTTATAATCGTAATTTTTAACGAAGACATTTTTAACATGAACCTCATTATTTTTTATGAGAGAAGAACAAGATGGAAAGGAAGGATACGATTAAGAACAAGAATACGGACGTAAAATCGACGAGGGATAATATCAATGGAAGGAATAAGGATGAATATAATCTTGAAGAAATGATCGAAAATAAAGGAAAGGCAACGTTGTTGTTGACAACGTGCGACGGAATATCGAAAAAGAAGAAAAGGAAGAAGAAGAAGAAGGAAGAGGAGAAGGAGAAGAAGGAGAAGGAGAAGGAGAAGGAGGATGAGGAGGAGGAGGAGAAGAAGAAGAAGAAGAAGAATAAGGAGAACGAGAAAGGGAAGGAGAAAGGGAAGGAGGGAAAAGTGGAAGATGAAGAGAAGAAGGAGGAGATAAAGATGGAAGATGAAGAGAAAAAGGAAGAGGAAGAGGTTGATGATGATAATGATAATGATAATGATAATGATGATGATGATAATGACAATGACAATGAGGAGGTGATGGGGAAGGAGGAGGTGGAGGTTTATCGATTCTTCATAAACTTCGTCCTGGCAAAGTTACGTAAGATGAAGCCGGAGCAACGTCTTTATGCTGAGAACCTGATTAATCGTGTCCTCTACGAGGGTTCAATAGAACGACTGTCCCTGTCAACAACGATTAACGTTCAACCATACGATTACTATAATCATCAACAACTCGAAGGACCCGGGGATATCGTAAATACCGTCGATCAAGAAAAACACGCTACGCTTTCGTTTGATCTTATTTAGTTTCCTTATATGTGTATTGTACATATATATAGGTATAGTATATAAAGGGAATATATATATATATAAACAAAAAAAGAAAAAAGAAAAACAGAAAAGAGAAAAAAAAAACAACATAGTAACTCCGTGCTCTATTCGACGACAAAAGTATTAACGATGTACTTCTTTTCGCTATATATATATATATAAATAAAGATACGCATTATGCTTTTTGAGCTAAAGCAAAAAAAAAAAAAAAAAAAAAAAAAAAAAAACCATTAATATCGTTCGTCTCATTTCAAAATACCATAACACTACTCCTCCTTCGTTCGTCGTTATTATATATGAAAAAACAAGAATCGAATTTTTCTTAAGTGAGAGAGAGAGAGAGAGAGAGAGAGAGAGAGAGAGAGAGAGAGAGAGAGAGAGAAAGGGAGAGAGAGAGAGAGAGAGATAACAACAAAGAGAGAAAAAGTCGGGTGAAATATTTTTTATTTATTTTTCCTTATTTACTTATATATATATATATATATGTAGATATATATATAAATTTTTTTTTCACACGAAAAAGAAACTTTCCTACGAAGCGTAAACTTTATCGAGGATGATTTAGGTGAAAGAATGACAAAAAAAAATTTATATATATATATATATATATTATTTAGCGTTGTATATATATATATATATATATATATATATATATATATATATATGTATATATATATATGCGTGTTTTTATTAGCGTTGGAGGAGCATCGTGTACCGCTTGCAGCGAGGCCGCAAATCCTGGTTAACGTTTTGGCTGCAGTACTATGCGTATTCTTTGCCGTTGGTGTCGTCGTAGTGATCTACATATTTCATCGTTTAAAACGCGAGAAGATGAAGAAACTATTGGCTATAGAAACTGCACGTGCTGCGGTTGTAACCCAATGGACAAAAAAGGTTATAGTTGAAAAGCAGAAACTGGTTAACGCCCAGAACGTACAGGAACCATTATTAATGCCAGTGGTCAAGATAGAAAAGCAAAAGTCTACGGTAACTACGGAGGACAGTAATGGCGGTAGTATATCAGAGTACGAATTGCCGCTTGATAGCGCTTGGGAATTGCCGCGAGAACAATTGACCTTGGGCAATACGCTTGGTGAAGGTGCCTTTGGGAAGGTCATCAGAGCGCAAACCAATACCGGGAAACCTGGTATACCTAACGTCGTTGCCGTCAAAATGTTAAAGGGTATGTATATACGTACGTACATACATATATGTATATATATATCTGATAACTCGACGTATCATCATTCCAGACCCAGAAAGAAATATAAGTCAGATTAAATTTTAACTCGAAACAATCTATTTAATTATTTTATTATCTTTGAATTATTATTATTATTATTATTATTATTATTATTATTATTATTATTATAATTATTATTATTATTATTATTATTATTATTATTAGAGGGTCACACGGACGCCGAGATGATGGATCTTGTATCTGAGATGGAGATGATGAAGATGATCGGCAAACACGTTAACATAATAAACCTATTGGGTGCGTGTACACAGGGCGGACCACTTTACGTTGTTGTTGAGTTTGCACCTCACGGTAATCTTCGAGATTTCCTTCGCGATCATCGTCCATCCTCTTCCGGTTATGAGCCAACGATCGGTCAAGAAGAAAAGGAACGAAAGACCCTAACACAAAAGGACTTAGTGTCGTTTGCTTATCAAGTTGCACGAGGAATGGAATATCTTGCTAGTAGAAGATGTATACACAGAGATCTAGCAGCACGAAATGTTCTCGTTAGCGACGAATATATCCTCAAGATCGCTGACTTCGGTCTTGCAAGGGACATACACTGTCACGATTACTATAGAAAAACGACCGACGGCAGGTTGCCTGTTAAATGGATGGCACCGGAGGCTCTTTTTCATCGGGTATATACCACTCAGTCCGACGTGTAAGCTTTTTCTTATTATCAACCATTTACCTTCCTTCCATGTCATTTTTATCCGTTGTTAGACGGCGACATTCGTTTAGAACAAACGATGTTTTTCAGATGGTCGTATGGCATACTGCTGTGGGAAATAATGACGCTGGGTGGCACACCATATCCATCCGTACCCTCGGTCGAGAAACTTTTTCAATTGCTGAGGACGGGACACAGGATGGAAAAACCGCCATGTTGCTCGATCGAAATGTAAATACAACATCTCTTTTTCTCTTTTAATTCTATGTGTATATATACATCTAAATATTCTCTCTCTCTCTCTCTCTCTCTCTCTCTCTCTCTCTCTCTCTCTCTCTCTTTCTCTCTCTCTTTATATATAATCATATATATATAATCATTATCACAGATACATGCTCATGAGAGACTGTTGGAGCTATCAACCAAACGAGAGACCGATGTTCGGTGAATTGGTCGAAGATCTCGATAGGATATTAACGATAACGGCTAACGAGGTAAACATGATTATTGATTAAACGATTGAAACGTCGTAGAAGTAACATTCGATGTACAAGCAATTCTCATATAAAGTTGATATTTCATTCCATGTAAATGTCACATTATACCAAGATTATTGCTTGAATTTCAAGATTATGTTATATTGAAATAGCGCTGTTTAACTACCGTACTGTGTTATGCGAATTTCATTACCTGAATTTCAAGATCATGTTGTATATATATATATATACATATAAAAAAAAAAAATAATAATCTACGTTACTTAAAGTACCGTGTTATACGAATTTTATTACTTGAATTTCAAAATCATGTTATATACGAAATTGAGTTGTTTAAGTATCGCATTAAATGAGAATTATTATCTGAATTATAATATTCGTATTACATACGAAATCGTGTTAAGTATCGCGTTATATGTCGCGTTGTATTTCATTATCTAAATTTCAAAATCGATGTTCTATCAAAACCGCTTATTAATTCGACTTATTAATTTGTCACGTTAATGAATTATCAATAAATATTTACAAATATATCTTTCAGGAATATTTAGATCTCGGTTTACCCCAATTGGATACACCACCGTCCAGTCAAGAATCGAGCGATGATGCCGAGGACGATGAAACCGGCGAACAATTTCCGTACCTGTTATAAAATCTTTTCGATTAAGGCTGACACGCATAAAAGAAGAATGAAAAAAAAGAAAAAAAAAAAAAAAGGAAGAAAGAAAAGAGCTCCGCGCATGCTATGAAAGCTGCGAAGACGTTTATCGAAGACGAGGATATCTAACCTCGACTTTTGACAAAACCAAAAAAAGTGAAAAGAAAAGAAAAAGATAAAAAAATGAATAAAAATAAATGAAAAAAAAAAAAAAAAAAAAAAAAAAAAAAAAAAAAAAAAAAAAGTGAAATTAAATGAAATAAAATAAAATAAAATGAACAATTGCGAGAGCGTAAACGACTGATATATAAAAAAAAAAAAAAAAAAAAAAAAATATGAGCACGCCAAATAATGCAAATCAGTATTGATCTATAATAGAGCGTATACCATATTATCTATAGATAAATCGAGCCCAAGGGAAATCGTGGAAATGAATAAAGTAAATGGGTATGTAATTAAGTACATACATTGTAATTACTTTTGTATGGGGCGAGTCGAGAGCCGGCGAATCAATTTTTTTACGTTCTTTATTGTTTCGTGCCATGAACGCGTGCCTTGTTGAAAGATAGAGAAAGAAAGAGAGAGAGAGAGAGAGAGAGAGAGAAAGAGAGAGAAGCGCATTGAAAAAAAAACCAAGAAAATATCAAAAAAAAATTACAAAAATAAAAAAATTCAAAAAAAACAAACACACGTTAAAAAAGAAGACAAAAAAAAAATATTAAAAACGAACAACGAAGGAAAAAAATGGCTTTCGATGGACGCCCACAAATAAGCCGCCCGAATCGACGAAGATTGTATAGCGAAAGAGAAAAAGTGAGAAAAAGATAGAGCTAGAGAGAGAGAGAGAGAGAGAGAGAGAGAGAGAGAGAGAGAGAGAGTGTGTGTGTGTATAATAAATAGGGCATCTTGTAAGATGGCCGAATAACGTGGGGACACTGCTAGGTGCATGATATTGTGTTTATAGCTAGTCAATTTTTTTTTCTTCCTTAATTTGTACGTCTTTTTTTCTTTTCTTTTTTTTTTCCCCCCTTTTGTAACATAATAGTCGTTTTAAATCCATTAAAAGAGTGCGTATCTCTTTTTCGAACGTAAACTCGACGTGAAAAAAAAAAAAAAAACTAATATACAAGTACGAACGAACGAAAGATCGCGGTATTACGTACGTAAGTACGTAATGTAGTATCGTTAAAATATAAAAAAAAAAAAAACAAGAGAGAAAAATACAGAAAGTAAGAGAAAGAGAGAGAGAGAGAGAGAGAGAGAAAACTGAACGATCAAAAGTGCACATTAAATAATCAATGCACTAAAGCTGTGTATGTTATGTATGTATATGTATTTATGTTAAGTTCAATTTGGATATAATTTATTCCTCTTACATTGCCGTGTATTTTTCTTTTTCTTTCTTTTTTTTTTTTTTTTTTTCTTTTTTTTCGATAAACACACCCTTACGTAGACACTAATGACCCGTTTTTATTTTGTATTGATGCGTGCGCGCGCGCGCGCGCGATCTACCCCCCACCTCTCACACCCGCGCATCAACGTTAAGCGCGGTTTTTAGGGGCGGGAAAAAAAAACCGAAAGAAATCGATGGAAATTCTTCGAAGAAGAAGAAGAAGAAGAAGAAGAAGAAGAAAAAGAAGAAAGAGAAAAAAGAGAGAAAACAAATAAATAAACAAATAAATAAAAATACGACGAAAGTATGGTGTGTGTGTATGTATGAGTATGTATGTATGTATGTGTGCACGTGTGTGCGTCTGTGTATGTGTGTATAGCTGAATACGTCCGCGATTTCTTTTCTTCTTCTTTTTTTTTTTTTCTTTTTTTCTTGTTTCTCGTTTTCTTATTCCTCCTTTTTTTAATTCGAAATATTGTACATATTGTAATCGAATCCATTATTTAAACGGCTTAAACCGGTGTTAAAGAATTTAGCCGAATGGTAATAAATAATAGAGCATTTACCTAAGGGATAATAGGGACGTAATGTATATTATGTGTAAAGGAATAATCATTGTAAACGTGAGTTTTCATATGAAATAAATGAAATCAATTTTGTCGCACGGATTTTCCCCCTATAGCAATTGAATATACGTGATTAAACCTATTGCAGCGTAATCGGACAGTTTAATTAATCAAAAATGAAATTGATTATAATTTTAATTCATAACGAGAATGTCTCTGTCTTTTCTTTTTTTTTTTTTTTTTTTCGTTTTTATTTCTTGCAAATCAATACTCCGATCCCTTTGAAAATCTTTTCACGATCATTTTGTTAGATCATATCTTACGTGTATATCTATATGTATTGGTTTAATATAAGAATTTTTTTATATAATTATAATTGTTCATATAACAATAACTGTGGTACTTAGATGAATGAAATTTCTTTCGTATTTATATTATAGATATTTGTATCTTTTAAAATAAGAAAAATTATCGATCTCTCTTGAAGCAATACAGGTTGATCATAAATTAAGATCCAGTTTAATATATAAAAAGAAAATATATACATATATATATATATGTATATATATATATATATATATATATATATATATATATATTATATAATAATTTTTCGTTTAAATATAAATTCTATATAAATTTTCAACTAAAAAAAAAATATATATACATATATATAAAAGAAAAGTTTTTAATAATTTCACGTGTTAAATATTTAATAGAGTATGAAATAAAATACAATCGACTTCCGGACGAATTGGAAGCGTTAATGATTTTTAATTTTTCTTTTTCTTTTCTTTTTTTTTCTTTTTTTTTTCTTTTCTTACGGAACATCCTGTATTGTTCTTGATTAATTAAATACTTTAATCGATTATACTTTACACTTAAAAATTTATTATCGAACGTTCTCATAGTTATATTTACGTTTACATTTAGATTTATTTTTAAGAGTGCCATAAAAGAAAAAAGAAAAAAAAAAAAAAAAGAAAAAAAATGAAAAACGTACAAAACGATTGTTAATAAATAAATTTTTCTGTTACTGCCTTGCTTAAGGATTGTTAATCGAAAAGCAAATGCTTTGATATTAATTTATAATAAAAGAAAATTAAAAAATTATAAATTTCAATAAATTTTCTACAAATACGTACAAATCGATATCTTTCAATTATATTTCTTCGTACATTTTGTTAAATATCAGAGATATTACATAAGGTATTTTTTAAATTTCAATCGCCATTAAAATCATTACTACTATATTATATTTATATAAAATATTTAACGCATTAATATCTTATTGATTATTAATTTTAAATCTATAATCGTTTAATAATTTTCTGAAGGATAATCGATTAAAAAGAAAAGAAAAAAAAGATCTAATTAATTAAAAACAATACAGAATGTTTCTGTAAAAGAAAAAAATAAATAAATAAAAAAAAAAAAAAAAGAAAAAGAAAAAGAAAAAACTAGAAAATAAACCCGGTTCAAGCAAAAGTCGTGAATTTTATTTCATAATCTTAAAATATATTTGACACTAAACGAAATCACAGAGAAAACATTTTTTACTTCTATCGTTTCTAACTCAAATGAAATATTCAATCGAGCCTTGATTTATAATATACTCGTGTGTATATCAATGAAAGAATAATTTGAACGATATTTTATGTATATGAAAAAAAGGAGAAAAAAAAACATCGTTGAGATCTCTTTGAAAATAGATGGAAATTAAATAGAGAAAGGGGGAAAAAGAAAAAGAGTAAAAATATTTTCTCTTTTAAAAATATTTTAGAGTAATCACTTACTACTTCTGGACGACAATCATAGATGGCATTGATGATCTTTACCTTCGTTCCTTTATCTTCTTTCTGATCCCATAGAAATTAATGATATATATATATATATTTATCTTCTTATCGATGAAATAAACAGCAATCAGTTTGCTCGTAGACGACGAAGTCAAAAAAAAAAAAAAAAAAAAAAAAAGAAGAAAAAAAGAAGCCTGAAACATTGGATAATATGTATTAGAAACGTTGAATAAATTGTTACCGTGAAATACTAATTGAAAAGTAATGAATTTCCAAAAAAAAAAAAACAAAAAAAAACAAAAAAAAATCCACTACCACCGACAATTCGTAGGATCATTCATCATCATTCATTTTTTTTCCCGAGTTATATATTTAATCGTAAAATAATATATTTAATAAATACGACAATAATAAATTGATCATTATTAAGAAATCAATTAAAACAATTACCTATTATTAAAGAATGACAGCTTTGTTAACTCGCGTACAACATTACTCGACACACTTTGTACAACGATGACATTAGGCGCCAACTGTAATTATTGAAGATGGCGTTAATTCAAATCGACCAACTACAACGTGATACAAAGAAAGTTCGTTATTATGTATATCTATATACATACATACATACATATATATATATATATATGTGTATGTATTTCGATGACAGTTAATTATTATTACATATAAAGTATATTTATAAATATTATTTTATTCGTAGGAATATTAATCGTATCGTATGTATTATATTCGTAGAAAACAATATTATAATATTTCAATGTCAAACTTATTATTATGAAAAATTAAATGAATGTAAGAGAGTTTAAATTTTAAATTATAACATGATAGAGATCTTACGAAGTATTAACAATAATTCATTCTCGATAATATACTTTGTAATGATAATTTAAATTGTAATCGTTCGTTTTCTTTCTTTCTTTTTTTTTTTTTTTTTTTTTTTTTTTTTTTTTTTAAATGTATTTTATTATTGATTCTTTTTACCTCTCTTTTTCGTTCTTCCTCTGTTTTTGTTTTTTTCATTCTTTTTTCTTTTTCTTTTTCTTTTCCTTTCTTTTCTTTACTTTTTTTTTCTTTTATTCTTACCGAATCTAAGAACCGCGTGGTATTCCAGAAAAATCTTACGCGCAGAATCGTAGGTGGCGCCATTGTCGATTCGTTTTGTTGTCATCAGCCACATTCACACTAAGTTGTTTTTAATCCGATTTTCATTGGAACATTTAGTTTTAACCTATAAATTATAATCTTCCTTTTTGACAAAAACATAATGCAACCAATGATACGAATTACTATTAACAAATTTTCATAACAAGTAATCGAAATAGTGTGCCCTCATAAATTCGAAATCGAGGTTAACTCCTGATAAGTCCACTTTTCAGACATTTCTAAGTAATGTAAGTACATCAAATCGATCGTTATCATTATTTATATTTAATAACGATTCAAACAATATATATATATATATATATATACATATACATATTTTTTTTTTATATACACAATATCATTCCTCATGTAATATTTCATGATATCAGATATTGGTCAAAATTGGATCGTCCAATGAATATCATTTCGATCAATATTATCGATCATATATTAAAATCATTTCAATATAAAATGATTTTAATTATTCATTATTATTAATTATTTTTCACGATATTTGTTATCTTCATAGGTGACAATATTCATTTGGTAAATGGTGAATTATCGGTGCCATGGAAAGAAGAATAAAATTAAAAACTTTAAACAGTCATATAACTTGCAAGATATGCCGTGGTTATTTAATAGATGCTACTACAGTAACAGAATGCTTACATACATTTTGCAAAAGTTGTTTGGTCAAACATTTGGAAGAAAAACATACGTGTCCAACATGTCAAATAGTAATACATCAATCGCACCCACTTCAGTATATCAGTTTCGACAGGACAATGCAAGATATTGTTTACAAATTAGTTCCAGATCTCCAAGAAAGTATGTCTAAAACTATTCGTTGGTTCTAATCTTTTTTCTTTTTACATAGATATTACGAATACATATATTATAATTTTTTATTTTTTAGGTGAAATCAAAAGGGAAAGAGAATTTTATAGGGCGAGAGGTTTACCATGTCCCAAGGATATTTTACCAAACGCTGCAGAGGTAGAAGAAGAAAAAGCAACTGCAGATGCTCATGCAGAATCAGATTATCATAGAGCTGACGAACAGGTTATTATTATTATTATTAATATTATTTAAAAGAAAATTGAATTAAATAAATTAAAGTTAATATATTTATATGATATTACAGGTAAATGTATGCCTAGAATGTATAAACGCTAGTTTGAAGACTTTAAAGCGAAGATATATCAGATGTTCCGCACAGGCTACAATTACGCATCTTAAAAAATTCATTGCCAAAAAGGTTCTTAGTGGCATGGAAAAATATAGAGATGTATGTATACAATTAATGCATTAACATTATAAATAATTGTTTCTCTGTTTAATTGCTCATTCATTTTCTTTTTTTGTTCTTTGACAGATTGATATTTTGTGCAATGATGAATTACTAGGTAAGGATCACACTTTAAAGTTTGTATATGTGACAAGATGGAGGTTCCGGGACCCACCCTTAAGATTACAATATCGACCACGAATAGATATTTAAAACTATGTTTTTTACATAGAAAAGTTACAAAAATCTCGTTATGAATCAATTATATATATATATATATATATATATATATTAGTGCATATATATATACATATATATGTAAAATATATATATATATATACATGTAAATATATACATATATATATTTTATCATATATGTGTAAAAAAAATATATATACATATGTATATAAATATATACATATACATATATATATATATGTGTGTAAATATATACATATATATGCATATATATATACACACACCTACACGTATATATATATATAAAATTCGTTGATGCATCATTCGTTGCAATATTTATACATTTGTGTTCTTTACAAACAACATAAATCTTTAAATGAGAAACATCTTTCTTATTGTTAAACTACGTTGATGCTCAACAATTAATGGTACAATTCTTTATCACGTAAGATCTCTGTTTGAAGAAAACTGATTGCATTTGTGAACATGCCTTATTTAATTTTTCTATTTAATATACCTCAAATTAAGTTTTTGCGTATATATTTTCAACATTAATTTAATGTTATTAAGTAAATGTTAAATATATAAAAGCTTAATAAATTTTTTTTAACTTTTGTTTTTTAAATAAGCAATGTTTCATTTAACTTGTGTAAATTGGATATTTACAAAAATGATATCAACGTTTCGTAGAATCATGTTTATATTTTAAATAAGTCTACGTCCTAATTGGATACAAAATTGTTGTCGTCTTATCAATTATCTATTTATTTTGATATCTTATGTCGATATGAATCCAGCGACATCGTTTTATGCACTTAAAAAATTAAAATAACTTCGCGAAATTATATATTGTTATTAAAAATATTGGACGTAGAGTATATGACGAAAAGCTAACTAATATCGATTTCAAACAATGTTATTGATTTAGGCACTATCATAAAATGTGCTTTCTTTGTTTATTATTGATCATTTGGACAACAACAATTTTGTTACTATGTGACGTCTAATTATAATATTGAGTAAATACGGAAAGCAACTTGCGATCATTGCATTCCTTAAAATTTCATTAAATTACGAGATTTTCTATTTTCATATTGACTGACATTGTGTTTATTGTAATTTAATCTATGACGTTTAACGATTGAGTTTATTTTTTCCTTTTATTGCAAGTATGTATTTATTTATGTAGTCAAATTGTTGAAGGTATTTTTGTTTCTTTTCTTTTCTTTTTTATTTTATTTTTTTTTATTTTTTTTTATTTTTTTTTTTTTTTTTTTTTTTGTTCTTTTGTAAACATACTTGTAATTATTGTTATACCATACTTATCATCGAACCTGCCATGTAAACGCATCAATAGATAATTTCACATTATTTTATTTAAAAGCGCAACAATAATCATCAGAGACAGTCTTTCCTGCAAATATTATCTTTTATCTAAGAAAAAAACCGTCGCACTTTCTAAATGTCTAATTAAATAGAAATTTGTTTACATTATAATTTTCATCACTTACACCCACACACAAATATATATAATCTGACTGTACATAAAATATTTTTGACAAAATTCTATATACATCATGCGCGCATAGATGCAGCTTTGTACAAGAAGCAAGATAATACAAATTTTTGATCTAGCATATTTCTAGATCTTGTTAACTTTCTATGCTTTATGCGATGCATATATTGTCAGATTCTACCCGAATTTTCCCTCGACATTTATAAACCTACAATGATAATTTTATCGACAAAACTAAATATTTTGAAAAGACTTTTGTCGAGTGAAACTTCGGGTTGCGGACTTATTTCTCATAGTAGATCAAATCATTTTTATGAAACGATATTAAGGAAAAAAGACGTGTGATTGTATATACAAGTATTAGAATGTTGAGAAGTGTATTTTGCAAAGTAGGAGCTGCGCTTAACAGCGTTAGGGCTTGTATATTGTACACTGTGTGCGTATATCTATAAATTATTAAATAAATATGTTTTGTACAGTAACTGTACCAATGATCGCCGATATATTTTCAACGTCCGTTGTTGGTAGAATAAAAGAGCAAGAAAAATGTTTTTAATTAAAATATTATCCATATATTATATTATATTATATTATATTATATTATATTATATTATATTATATTACATTATATTATATTATATTATATTATATCATAAAGAACAAAAACAAATCTATTTGAAAATTTTCTATAAAGAAAAAATACCGCCGTTTGTGACGTTGTACCGTCACGAACCAATCGTAATTCGATTTAAACGAACCGTCGAATCAACCAATCATCGAGCGAAGATTTTGGCGCTAAACATCCAAAGGATCAAATTTATATATAATATTAGTAACAGTTTATCGTCGTTCCTACCGAATGGCGCTAGTTGTCATATCCCTTTTCTAAACGCGAAACATTCCCGACAGAGAGCGCTACCATCGATAACGATATAAGCGCACTCATCAACAACGGCATATATGCGTAACTAAAAGAAAATAGAAAAAATCTCTTTATATTTTTTACGCACGAGTCTTGGTCGTTGCCGCTGCCGCCGCCGCCGCCGCCTCTGTCGTCGTCGTCGTCGCCGCCGCCGCCGCCGTCGCCGCCGCCGTCGCCGCCGCCGTCACTGACTGGAAACGAGTGGTAAAAGATAAATGTGCACGAAGATCGCTTACGCGACTCGGACATTTCTCGATGTACTTTCGACGCGATAAAAGAATATCTCGGTGTCGTCTAGTGTGCCGTCGTCGTCGTCGTCGTTGTTGTTGTTATTATTATTATTGTGCCATCGTTGAAGCGACTCCGTCGTCGTTTTGATAAATGAGCCTACAGGATAGCCTCTTCGCCGAAGATGTGGAGTACGACGTGAATCTATTTTTGAAAGACAATAGAAAAAAAAGGTACGTTATTTTACTAAAAATAATAATAATAATAATAATAATAACAATAATAATGATAATAATAATAATGAAAGGAAATAAAAATAAACAAAACAGTAAAAAATATCCATTCGTATTTTTTTTAATGGGAAGAAAGGAGAGAAGAAGGGGAGAATGGGGATGAGGGTTAAAAGGTCGAAAGTAATTGTATGGCGGAATACTCGAAGCGCGTTGATGGTAAGAGGAAGGAAAAAAGAAGAGCAATTTCATCGTTTGCACGTTCTTTCACGCGCGAATCCCTCCTTCTAGCGTAACGGTCATGCAATCGACGGAACCTCATCTTATTATGGCGAACGAGTCTCTTTCTGTATATACATATGTATCTATATACGTACGTACGTACACCTTCCCCCACCGCTCGCCAACCCTACACCCCCATCCCTCCCCCCTATCCCCCGTACTATCCCTCTTCGCTTCGTCATCTTTCAGTCCGTTATATTAATAAATTCGAATTTACGATTATGGATAAGAAAATAAGAAAAGAAAACAATATATATATATATATATATATATATATATATATATATATATATATAATTCGATCGAACGGACAAACGAACGAACAGAATATGAAAAGATTTTCTTTCATTCCCTGTCCTTAACACACACACACACACACACAACATACGTACATACACAGCATATAATATACATATTAAAAACGATCAGTCTATTGACTCCGCTCTCTCTTAAGCCAAATATAGCTTTTATATAAATATATATCTGAGTTTATACCTCCGAGGAATATCCAATGTACATACATACATATATATATATAAATATATATATATACATAGATGGATTAGATATTGTTTCTCTTTAATGCTTCGTTTCGTATAAAGCGTCTTTCAAAAGCAAAGTAATAAAAGAAATACAATATCATTATCGGATAGTAATTCGATAATTAAAACATATATATATATATATATATATATATAAAAGTAGAAGAAAGTATGAAAAATTAAGAGTAATCCTTTTCTAACGTATATACGTATTAACGATTATTAATGTCTCGTTAGGATCGTGATTGAAAAAAAAAAAATATATAAGAAGATACAAATGTATTATTATTTTAACATTTCATGTCGTACTTTGACGAGGTGTATCGATCGCGATTTGTCATGCTTTTTTTCTTCCTCCTTTTGTTTTTTCTCTCTCTCTCTCTCTCTCTTTTTTTTTTTTTTTTTTTTTTTTTTTTTTTTTTTTTTTTTTTTTTTTGAACAAACAATGGTCTAACCGAAAACGCCGGCAGTGGCGGCATTGTGTTAAATCTGACGACGTTAGATATGAATTATTGATTAGAAGGAAAAAAAAGAAAAAGAGATAGATAAATGGATAGATAGATAGAGATATGGAAAGAGTGAGAGAAAGAATGAAGAGGTTATGGGAGAAAGTATACGAAATATATATTACGTAAAAGCATGAGTTAACTTCCTCTCCTTCTTTACTCCTCTGTATTTTCTTCCTCCTCCTCCTCCTCCTCCTCCTCCTTCTTCTCCTTTTTCTTTCTTACGAGGTTCCTCGGTCCATTATATCGAGTTTGTCGGTGGTGGTCAACAGTAACCAAGCAGTACGACATCGGTATAAGCCGGCTAAGATCGGAACCGTTCGTTCGAGATCGACGTTGCCGTTGTTACCTTAAAATTCCGAGCTCTTGCGCTTTTCACGATCCGCGATCAGAGAGAGTACACTCGATCGATCCTTTCGCTTTTACAGGGTCCTTGTGTTTCCTCCTGTAAACAACTATCGACGATATCTCATACATCAACTTGTGCAGGATCGATTTGCCGATTTCCTGCGCACCTTCTCCATCGGCCAAGGGCTCGACAGACGTACCGTCGTCTGCTACAAGACGGACGTTATAAGGTAGAAAGAGAGAAAGAAAAAGATAGATTAAGACAGACTGACAAGAGAATGAAAGAAAGAAAGAAGGAGAGAGAAAGAGAGAGAGAGAGAGAGAGAGAAGTCCGTTTCTTTGTGAATTATCTTAACCTAACCTAATATAAAATTATTAGTATATCCCGGATCAGATATTTTACGTATACATATATATTATATGGTATATATATACACAAATATAATTGTAATAAATATTATACATGTATATATATGTGTGTATATATAATTATATTTGATGCTTAAAACGTAAAATCATACGCGACACCGTTGACTACGATGAAAAACACGTACGCCACACGAAACGCATGCACACAGATACACAAATATATATATAAGGCTTCTTTTCACTTTCGTTATGAGCTTAACGACTGACATTACGTATGTATATATATATATAGCCGTATGTTTGTCTACTATCTATCCTACTATTATTTTCAAACGGAAGAAATTGAAACGTATTTTATATGCCGATCATTTGCGATTTTTCTTTTGATTATACGCATGATTTAATATATAAAATATATAATTTATGTATATATATATATATATAATTACAAATTAAATTGTTTAAATTATATATATATATATAAAATAATTAATTTTAATTTTTTTAATTTTTTTTTTTTATTTTAACCATCTATATAAAAGCCGTATGTAACTTTGAAGTAACATGTTTCTTTTATTTATTTTTTTTATCTTTTTCCCCTTTTTTTTATTTTAAGTTACATACATAATATAATAATATGTACTATGTTATAATATATATAATATATTATATATATATATATAGTAGGTTCCAAGGTTTTTTTTTTTTTTAATATATATATATATATATATATATATATATATATATAATCATCTATCGGATCGCTTATATAAGAAAAAAAATCTTTTCATACGTATAAATTACACGCATTATGCATACATATACACGTACATACGCACATCATACATACATACGTATACACATAGAGGTTATATCATTTAAATGGGAATATTAAAATGGCATGATATTTTTTTTTTATGTCTCAAATATACGTACATAAAGAAACAAATCAACTGTTTATGCTTATCTGGAAAAAAAAAGTATATATATATATAGTTCTTTTTTTTTCTCGTGTATTCGTTGATAATTAACTTCGTAAAATAATTAAACGAAAAAAAATATATATATATATTATATATATTTACGTGGTAATAATAATTAACCATTGATATGAACTTTGATTTCCATTTTTTTTTTTTTTTTTTTTTTTTTTTTTTTTTTTTTTTTTTTTTTTTTTTTTTCAAAGAAATTGAGAGTATATATATATATATATATATATTTATAAAGTCAGAGATATTCTGACTTTCTCGAAACGATTACGAAAGAAAGGGAACGTACCGCGAAATCTCGATGGAGGAGGAGGCACGTCTCTAACGAAAGTGAAACTGACCGGCTCTCGTGACTCAAGGTCGTATATACGTTCGCTCGAGCACGTATATAATATAGTATAGAAAGATATACACGTATGTTACTTACGTACACATAAGCGCCCGTGTTTTTTTTCAGTTTCTTTTCTCTTATTTTTCTCTCTTTTTATATACCAGCGTTTCTCAAAATTTTTTTAACATACGGATCTTTTTTTTTCAATAATTTTTTTTTCTTTTTTTTCTTTTTTTTTTTTTTTAAGTTATATACTTAATATAGTATAATAATATGTACTATGTTATAATATAAACAAAAGTTTTTATTTTACTTATTTTTTTTTTTTTTTAATTTTAATTATTTATTATTATTATTATTATTATTATTATTATTATTATTATTGTTATTATTATTATTATTATCATTTCTTCATTTTTTTTTTATAATGGCATCATATATAAGATAAAAAAAAAAAAATGAAATAACTTTTCATTCTAACCTCAAATAAAAATCTGATTATAAAGGATTAATTAAATATTTATAATATACGATTTTGAAGAATTTCATAGATTAAATTCACTTCAGTAGTATATGTAAATAATTAAAAAAAAAATTATATGCATATGCATGTTTATTATTTTAAAGATACGCCGCTAATTACCGCGATATTCTCTTGCGATAAGAACTGACTGTAGTAAGAATATTTTACGAAGAACTATCTAAAGAAAAAAAAAAAAAGAAAGAGAGAGAAGAAAAAATAATCTGTACAAATTAAAATCACTTTCCTCACTTTGGCATTGTAAAGTGGCAACAAAAAAAAAAAAAAAAAGAAAAGAAAAAGAAAAAGAAAAACATATCATTTAGCGACCAATTAAAAAATTTATCATGTTTAAATTGAGAAACGCTGGTTCATAGAAACATACAGTGTATTTCAAATCTAATCGCACGTATCTCATCTTTGTTTCTTTATTTCTAAGAAATTATCTAATCAAAAGTTTCTATTTTCTTTCTTTTCTATTTTTATTTTTGTACTTCTTTATTTTTTCTTATTTTTACAACTAAATATAGAATATATAAATTAAATAATAAATATATATTATAATATATACATATATATTTATTATTTAATTTATATATTATGCGCGTGCAACCACACACATAAATTATATATGAAGAGTTTGTGTTTTGTATGCTATTAAAGGGAGCCAGGATCAAATGCTGGAGAACATAAGGAAAGTCCTACAAAAAATTTGTCCTGTGGAATGGGTGTTGTAGAACGGCGATCTCCACCGAAATCACCGGAACGTATTCGTCCCCAACAACAACAACAACAACAACACTATTATCATCATCATCATCATCATTATCATCATCATCAGCAACAACAACAACAACAAAGGCAAACAGAGCCAAGGATCGTCTCAAACTGTAAGTATTCTAAAATCTAGATCTTTTATATTTCAATCTTTTCTATTGTACTAATTGTTCTAAAGTAACTTACGGTAACAACGGTTAACTGTTATTTATATATATATATATACAGGGTGTCCAAAAAACATAGGACTAAACTTATATTATGTATTACTGAGGTCATCAAATGGATGGAAAAAATTCATATATAAACTCATGTCCAAAAATGCTTTATTTAAAAGATATGTATGATTTATTTTCATTCGTTGTATTAATGATTAGTCAACGATTAGTAGTTGATCTCCTAGATCGATTCTGACTTAAGTTGCCTTTTGGGAACTTCTATTTATGAAGATCACGCAAAAGAGTTAATTTATAAAAAATATAATAGAAACAAAAGATTAATCTTGGAAATAGTATTTAAAATGTATTTAATATATTTTCCAATTATATGCAGTTGGAGTATTTGAGTCTGATAATCACTAATTCGTTCGAATGAAAGGAAATCTGTCAATCTTGCAGGAAAAAGGAATTTTCGAATATTTCATATAATTAGAATAATAAATCATAAATATCTTTATAAGTAATTATATATTTTTACAATAAAGAATTTTTGGATATAAGTTTGTATAAACTTTTTTTCATCTATTTGATCTTAATAATATAAGTTTCATCTCATGTTTTGTGGACACCCTGTGTGTATATGTGTGTGTATACATATATATATATATATACATACATATGTACACATATACATATACACCTTTCTCTTATTTCTTCAGCCAAGTCCATTGCACCTGCCGTAGAAATCTATGTACCACCTCCGGCCAGAAAAGCAAGAAATGAACTACGTTCGCAACCTCGAGAAACTTTAACTAATATTAAAACTGAGGACGGTAACGATAACAACGATATCACTGTATTACCCTCCACCTCATCTTTTATGAACGTAAGGTAAGCCGTTTAATTGTAAGAAGAAGAAGAAGAAGAAAAAGAAAAAAAAATAGTAATGCTAGTGTTCCTTAGTTTTTGCATAGATTTTTTCATCAATTTTTATGTAAGGAACAAAATTAATTGTTTCAATAGTTAATCGATATAAACTATTCTGAAAAGTGTACCTAAATGATTTTAAGCCCTTTTTCTATACCATAGAGATGGATATATCATTGGCTTTTTCATTTTTATATTAATACAATTTTAAATTCACATATATAATTTCATTTTGCTCACGGAAATATTTTTTTTCTTTTTTGAAAGTAATTTTATTACTTTTTATTACTTTTTATTACTTTTTTTGATTCATATACATTAACTTTTTAATTTGACTTGCGATAAAATGATTGAATTGACCTCGTCATCATTTTATTAAAGTTGAAAGACTATCCGTGGGAAAATCAGACACTGATAAAAAAAAAAAAAAAAAAAAAAAGTGATAATCGTAAGAAGACAACAAATCAGAACAAATAAATTAAAGCCGCTCAAACGTTTTTTTTTTTTTTTTTTTTTTTTTTTTAATGTTGCTCTATCTTGATTCGTTGCGTCGTATAAAAAAAAAAAAAAGTAAAAACTTTTTCGAATGACTTTCCATCGGTATCCGATTTCTCTAATATATAAATGTATGCAATAATTTGTTTGTCCAGGTGAGAGAAAGATCAACCCTAACATTCAATTTAATGATCAAAAATAAAATTTACGATACTTTAATATTTTACTTTTACGAATTTTAAACTCACGAGTACTTAGTGATCGTTACTTGATTCATTGTCTCCCTCACATCTTATTATTGACTCTTTCCAATCGCAATAGCTATAAGTGCGAATAATATCTCATTGGTTGGAATTATTAATTAACGAGACACGGTAGCAATATACATTTATTATTTGTAAAATCCTAAATGAATTGGATTAATGAGTAGGAATTAATTGAATTATAATGAGGATTATGAAGATTACTTGATCTTATTAAATTTTTTATTAGATCCTCTTGGTTTGAATTTCATAGATCAGAATTATTAATAAAATTGTCGGTATTATTAGGAATACATAGCCATAGATTTTTAAAATAGATTTGTAATTAATTTCATATTATTGTTTCTTATTTGTTCATACAAATTTTTCAAGAAATAATCGTCAAAGAAGACCAGATCGCGCTGTTTACGTGCCAAGGCATAGAAGAAGCGTGGATGGGGAAATTGGTTCGCGTCGTATTTACGAGGACAATCTTATATCGCAAGATTCATCGAGATCAACATTAATAACGGGAACCTCCTCCAACAGCAACGTTATTTGCGAAGAACAGCAGGAGTTACGGCAACAGCAGCAGCAGCAACAACAACAACAGCAACAGCAGCAGCAGCAGCAACAACAACAGCGAACAGAGGAGATCGTATTATCATCGTCGAAATTAAATAACGTGACTGAACGTTTAACGTCAAATATTATTGAAAAGGATAACTCGAGTACGAACAGGGATCATTCACCGCATATTCTTGTTGTTGATTCGTCGAAATCATTAAGCGTAAAAGTGAAAGAAAATACGGAGGAGGAAGGAGAAAAACGGCAAGCGGTGAAACTCCTCGAGGAGGAGCAGCAGGAGGAGAAGAAGGAGGAGGAGGAGGAAGAGGAAGAGGAGGAGGAGAAGGAGTCAACGATCTCAAAAACGGACGATTGTCCTACGCACGAGAAAGAGAAGAAAGAGGAAGAGGCAAAAGAGAAGGAAGAAGAAAAGAAGGAAACAGTGAAAGCTGAACTATTACAAAGTGATGATACATTGGTATCTTCGGAGGAAAGAAAATTTATCGATGATAATAATAAAGAAGTAAGGACCAAGGAATTATTATTATTATCAACCGAGGAAGAGGAGGAGAAGGAGGAGGAGGAGTCAATAGAAATTTTTAAGAACGTGCAATCATCGTCATCCTGCGAAAAGGAAAGACATTTTAACGATAAAACTCGTAATAAAGTTGAAGAAGAAGAAGAAGAAGAATTTGTCGAGTCCGAGATCGTTAATAAAAGATCCATAATGTCGAACAATGTCGAGAGAGATGAATCAATAGAAAATCTTGAATTGGATCGTAACGAGACCATTGTTAAAAATAATAATGAGAGTAACAATACCATACGACAAAATACGATGGTATCTAACGTTCTTATAATATCCGATGTAATAACCGATAAAGAATCACCGAAAAAGGTTGTTAAGGAAGTAGTACCGGTGCCGGTTACTGTTGCACCGCCAGAAAAAAAAGCAAAGAAGGTCGAACGAGCAAAAAGTAAACCAGCACCGCCTCCCTCGCCTCCGATTAAAATTAGCAGAGACGAATGCGACTGGGACAGTTTGTTCGACGACAATGGCGATTGTTTGGATCCGTCATTGATAGAAGAGGTAGATAAAATATTAAATGATGATTAAATCTAAATTTAATTTAAATTTGCGATGCAATGATAATATATATATATATATATTTTTTTTTTTTTTGTAACAAATGAGATATCTATTAAAATTTATCTAAAATATAGAAATAATTTTGTTTCTTTAGTTAACATCGGCCGTCGGCGAGGTTATGATAGAACAACCAAAGAACGATTACAAACTTTATACCAAACAAGTCGTTGAGGTCTCTAGCGATGAGTTTGCCCATGTAGTTGAAATTTACAATTTCCCATCGGATTTTAAAACTAGCGATTTGGCCGCTGTTTTTAGCCCATTCAAAACTGGGGGCTTTGAACTTAAATGGGTCGATGATACCCATTGTCTTGGTGTTTTTAGCAGTCCTCTCATTGGTAAGATAAATGTCTCAAAGAAAATTTTTAAAATTTAATTAAATTATGATCAATGATCACAATCTTAAAGCTAATCCATAATAATAATAATAATAATAATTAATAATTAATAATAATAATACGTTGAAATAATTTTTAACAAAAGCCGCAGAGGTATTGGCTTCGGAACACCCGTTCGTTAAAACCAGACCTCTCAGCGAAGCTACGGCATTGAGTAAAACGAAGGTAAGAAAAAGCGCTGAATTTTTACAACCATACAGAAGTCGTCCGGAAACTTGTGCCGCTTTGGCGAGAAGGTTGGTTACAGGTGCTCTAGGTGTAAAATTAGCGACAGCGAGACAGGAACGCGAACACGAAAAGAACGTATTGCGCGAAGCTAAAGGTAAAACGCCTCTTGCACAGTGTAACACTTTTTCTTTTTTTTTTTTTTTTTTTTTTCTTAAATTTTTTTTTTTTTTTTTTTTTTTTAATAAATTTTTTTTTTTTTTATACATAGAGAGATAAATAAGTATTTCGTTTTCGTTTTTATAGAGAAAAGAAGATTGGCCAATAAACAACGAGAAGATGCTTGGGAAGGTATTATCCCTCAAAAGTAGCATTACCTTCTTTTAGTGGTCCAATGAACTGATGGAATAAGATATACCTCGTAATCGTATGACCTACGTTGCCTCTACACGTATTTGTGCCTTACTCATCTATGTTTTTTATCGTAAACAGTACGTACGTACTTTTAGAATCGGAAGGATTACTGATTTAGGGGTAATAATTTTAAGTGATTAGTTTGATAGATGAGTGTGGCATGAGAGAAGAAAAGGAAAGAAGTAATAATTATGAGATCTTTCATGTGTCCCTGTTACTTTTTTTTTTTTTCTTTTTTTTTCTCTTTTTTTTTCTTTTTTTTCTTTTTTTTCTTCGTATATTAACGAAAAGAGCAAAAAAGGAAAAAAACGAAAAATAATATGGGATACGAAATGAAAAGTTAATTTATCGTACTTACATATCATATAAAAAAAAAAAAAATATATATATATATATGTATAAAACGCGAGCTATTTAGTGAATTTCATTTTCTTTTTTTTTTTCTTCTTTTCCTTTTTTTTCTTTTCTTTTCTTTTTTTCTTTTTTTCTTTTTCGATACGTCATTTTCCAAGTGACGATCAGAGATAGGATATAATCGTATTTTTTACATACGAATCTCCCGGAAAAGAAAAATTTAAGAAAAACAGTATCAAATCTCTCCTAATACATCCCCACCCCACTCACCCCCAATCAATTCCTCCCCTCAATCAATCAATCATCAAACCCCAAAGGTTAGTAACTTTTGAAGATTCATTAGGACGGAGTCTGTTTACGAAGAAGTTGTGAAAATGGCATATTGTTATAAGTTTTTACTCTGTGCAATTTTATGAAAGACAATAAATTAGGATTTTAAGATATTATGATGAGAATTTGTCGTATACGCGTGCTTATCGATTATTATGTATATTAAATATGTGATGGAAAAAAAAGGGGGGGAGAAAAAAAAGGTCTTTTTTCAAAAGTTACACGATTTGATAAATTTTCAAAATGTATTCATCGAATTATATATATATATATGTATCGTAAACTAATTCCGTTAGAAAGCAAACTGTTTTTTACTTTATGCCTGTTAAATAAGAATGTTGAGAATCGACGCACAGTCACGATGTTTATGAATACCATAGATTTTCAAAAGAAACACAACAATAGATTGTATTTTTATATATAACTGTTACAAATAAAAAAAGGTCATATATAATACCACCAAAATCCTAGTCAATGTATGGATAAAGTGTTACCTTATATTACGTGTTACGTTTTCAATCTGTCATACCTTGTGACAGGAAGAATTTATTGGAATAAAGTTATTTTACGTATTTGTAGCGATAATGCATGGTTCTTTTTTTTTCCTCCATGAATGACATAAAAAATCTATACATATATGAATATGATAATATTACAGAATGTAGTTTGCTTTTTTTTTTTTCCATTGTTATTTTCATGAAATAACAATCCTAATGGACTTATTGCTTTATATATATATATAGAATAGTTGCGTACATTGATTATTTACCATTTGCCACCTTTCTTCTTTTTCTTTTGCTGAACTTTACGTTGTTGTTGACGTGGTCCAGACACTTCCACGGTAGTATTATGTCGAGGATTAGGGGAAGGCTTAGTATTGACAGGCATTTTTGTAATATCACTACAAAATAATCAAATATTAGATAGACATTCTTAATTATTTTCTATCAAAAAAATTTCAACTCATAAATAATTATTTACGTACTATAGATCGCTTGCACCAGTTGCCACACCTTGCGTACCCTTCATTGCTACATCTCGATTTCTTCTATCTCGTTTCTTTCTGAAATTACTACGTTCGTGCCTTGGTAACCATCTCTCAGGATCGGGAGGAACATTTGGATCGTAGTTCTTCGGTAATTTTCCTTTACGTTTGCGAGTTTTACGTTTTTTTAATGTCTGGTCCACAATTGGTTTACTATACGTAGAAAATAAATATTTGATATACAAGTTATACGATTTACTCTATAAGATGAATCAAGATTTCATGACGACAAACGATGTAATTAAAAATTACTAACCCAGGAGAAGGTTCTACTTTCTTTCGGACAACTTTTGTACCAATAACCCAATTGCTACTTTCTAATGCGTCGACATTTATCGTTTCTGCGAGATCGTGCAGCGGTGGTAACCTTTTGTACAAAAGGTGAGCTTTCGCAGGACAAAATTGTACATAGGCCACTACTAATTGTGCCAAAGTTTTCGTATCAGATGGAGACGAGTCTACTAATTCCTGCAATATATCTGCGGCAACCTGAATTTCTCCACCACGTAGATAAAAGTCAGCAGCTTGTCGCCATAAATCGCCTAAATTTGTTTTGGTTGCCTAAAAAAAGAAAATCAATTTTTTTTTGTAACAATTTATATATCAAACACACGCTTACGTAATTAATATTTAGTTTTCTGCATACTTTATACCTTATGTTTTTTATAATAGTTCACTGCATTTTTCAATGCAGCTGACGCTCTATCCCTATTATTGTCTGCCATATGAAGAGTAACGAGAGCACTAACTACGCCAGGCAACGATCTATCAGATTCTGACAAATTCTCGAGTATATTAATGGCCTCTTTTCTTTCGGTATGACTCAAAAGAAGTTGAACTGCAACTAGTTTCATTTGCAATTCCTTTTCAGCAGTTGCATACTCTAATAATAACTTAGCTGCCTCCTGAGCTTTACCATCTTTGCTAAGTTGAATAGCTTTCACAAACATTGCATCTGCTGCCAAAGCTGGATGATCTTTTGCAAGTTTATTACACAATTGTTGACATTGTTCTCCCTATAAATCAGAAATTAATTCATAACATATAGCAACATAACTAAAGTACATGTCCATTAAAACTACTTGTTAATTATATCTATTACCTGATCAGTATATAAGGCTAATAAACATTGATTGTATGCTATAGTTCTTCTTTGTCTTGAAGTCAACTTATGCTCCAAACTTTCGTGCGTGGCACTTTTCATTCTTTTCTTACTATCAAACACGTTTTGATCTTTATTCAAACAAACGAGATTATTGCTCGCTACGGCGACTAACGCAATATCATCTGGTTTTGATTTTAAAGCAGCTGTGTATAAAGTTTGAGCTTCTTTCTCACGTCCCAGGAGTTGCAAGCAACATCCCAGTTGTACTCTTATAATCCCAAGTTCATTTTCTATTTCTTCCTCTGTGGCCCCATCCTCTTCTAAACCTTCCTTACACATTTTTTCTGCAGCTTTCAGTTTCTTTTCTGCTTCTACCAACATACTCTTATCATTTAAATTTCCAAGCGCAATCAATTGACAAGCTGCATTATATGTTAACTCATAAGTGTCCTCTTGCAATGATGGAAGTTCTATAGGCTGAAAAATTATATTAAAGAACATTGAATCGATTGAATAATGGCAATGAATATTTGTATAAATAATATTCATCCAAAACTCACTGAATTTTCAATTGTCAAATTCACAAGAACTGCAGCTAAATTAGTTTCTCTCTCGTCTGCATATTCATCGTCTGAATTTTTTATAATGTCTCTGTAAATGGTGAAACATTCCTCGTATTTTTCAAGTCGATATAATATTTGTGCTTTCAATTCTTTTACTTTTAAAGAAGGATTTTGTATACCCTCGACTACCTTCAAAGCTTCTGCTACCTGATTTAAACGATAGAGACAATAAGCTTTCTCAAAGTCAAGATTTCTAAAAAAAAATGTATCATAACATTTATAAATAATTATTTTCTATGTATGTAAAAATATTAAATATAATTATGAGTAATTGTCATACATCGCCAATTTTTGATTTTTTGTTATCAATTGCAATCCTTCACTAAATTTTGACAATTGGATATAACAGATTACTTTACAATGAAATGCAGCTTCCTCATCTTGCATACTGCCTAGAACTATGATAAAAACAAAAAATAATATAAGATTTTAACACATAGCTTCAAATAATATTTGTTTCTAAAGAGATTTTGATAATAAATAACTGAACAAAATATTTATACGATACTCAATGTGTTAACAATAACATGTGTAAATAAATGTTATCAAAAGAAAGAACATAGGTTATGTTTTGCATAATTACCAAATATTGTCGAATATAATTTTATATTTATACAATTTTAGAGACATGCTATAATTTGAGATGTACATACTTCTATTAGCAGTTTTCAATGCTCTTTCATATTCTGCATTTTGGCCTAATTTATTTAATTCCGCGTATACCGCAGAAATATTGCTTTCCTTCGAAGTCATATTGTCCACTTGACAAATCTGACAACGTGGAACTTATAATTAATAGGATTGGATAGAGTAATGAATAGGAATATGATTTTTCGAAAATATTAAATAATTATAAATCGTTGAATAATTTTTTAATGATTTATATATAAAAAAAGGTTATTCGCACGCAATTGTATTTTAATTCTATACATATATATGCATACTCATTATAAATATTACTCGTATATACATACGATATACATGAAATATATATATACACATAAATATATATACACATATATATCGTATAAAAAATGTTTACACGAACACGATGATCACCAAAGGTAAATGGTAGTTTTTGTTTTTTTCCTATTATTTCCGTGAAATAAGTCTGTTTGAACATTCATTGTACTTATATATATATATATATATATATATATATATATATATATACAACGGTTGCGTACGTTGATTATTTACCATTTGCCACCTTTCTTTTTTTTCTTTTGCTGAACTTTACGTTGTTGTTGACGTGGTCCGGACACTTCCACAGTAGTATTATGTCGAGGATTAGGGGAAGGCTTGGTATTGACAGGCATTTTTGTAATATCACTACAAAATAATCAAATATTAGATAGACATTCTTAATTATTTTCTATCAAAAAAATTTCAACTCATAAATAATTATTTACGTACTATAGATCGCTTGCACCAGTTGCCACACCTTGCGTACCCTTCATTGCTACATCTCGATTTCTTCTATCTCGTTTCTTTCTGAAATTACTACGTTCGTGCCTTGGTAACCATCTCTCAGGATCGGGAGGAACATTTGGATCGTAGTTCTTCGGTAATTTTCCTTTACGTTTGCGAGTTTTACGTTTTTTTAATGTCTGGTCCACAATTGGTTTACTATACGTAGAAAATAAATATTTGATATACGAGTTATACGATTTACTCTATAAGATGAATCAAAATTTCATGACGACAAACGATGTAATTAAAAATTACTAACCCAGGAGAAGGTTCTACTTTCTTTCGGACAACTTTTGTACCAATGACCCAATTGCTACTTTCTAATGCGTCGACATTTATCGTTTCTGCGAGATCGTGCAGCGGTGGTAACCTTTTGTACAAAAGGTGAGCTTTCGCAGGACAAAATTGTACATAGGCCACTACTAATTGTGCCAGAGTTTTCGTATCGGATGGAGACGAGTCTACTAATTCCTGCAATATATCTGCGGCAACTTGAATTTCTCCACCACGTAGATAAAAGTCAGCAGCTTGTCGCCATAAATCGCCTAAATTTGTTGTGGTTGCCTAAAAAAAGAAAATCAATTTTTTTTTGTAACAATTTATATATCAAACAAAGCGCTTACGTAATTAATATTTAGTTTTCTGCATACTTTATACCTTATGTTTTTTATAATAGTTCACTGCATTTTTCAATGCAGCTGACGCTCTATCCCTATTGTTGTCTGCCATATGAAGAGTAACGAGAGCACTAACTACGCCAGGCAACGATCTATCAGATTCTGACAAATTCTCGAGTATATTAATGGCCTCTTTTCTTTCGGTATGACTCAAAAGAAGTTGAACTGCAACTAGTTTCATTTGCAATTCCTTTTCAGCAGTTGCATACTCTAATAATAACTTAGCTGCCTCCTGAGCTTTACCATCTTTGCTAAGTTGAATAGCTTTCACAAACATTGCATCTGCTGCCAAAGCTGGATGATCTTTTGCAAGTTTATTACACAATTGTTGACATTGTTCTCCCTATAAGCCAGAAATTAATTCATAATATATAGCAACATAACTAAAGTACATGTCCATTAAAACTACTTGTTAATTATATCTATTACCTGATCAGTATATAAGGCTAATAAACATTGATTGTATGCTATAGTTCTTCTTTGTCTTGAAGTCAACTTATGCTCCAAACTTTCGTGCGTGGCACTTTTCATTCTTTTCTTACTATCAAACACGTTTTGATCTTTATTCAAACAAACGAGATTATTGCTCGCTACGGCGACTAACGCAATATCATCTGGTTTTGATTTTAAAGCAGCTGTGTATAAAGTTTGAGCTTCTTTCTCACGTCCTAGGAGTTGCAAGCAACATCCTAGTTGTACTCTTATAATCCCAAGTTCATTTTCTATTTCTTCCTCTGTGGACCCATCCTCTTCTAAACCTTCCTTACACATTTTTTCTGCAGCTTTCAGTTTCTTTTCTGCTTCTACCAACATACTCTTATCATTTAAATTTCCAAGCGCAATCAATTGACAAGCTGCATTATATGTTAACTCATAAGTGTCCTCTTGCAATGATGGAAGTTCTATAGGCTGAAAAATTATATTAAAGAACATTGAATCGATTGAATAATGGCAATGAATATTTCCATAAATAATATTCATCCAAAACTCACTGAATTTTCAATTGTCAAATTCACAAGAACTGCAGCTAAATTAGTTTCTCTCTCGTCTGCATATTCATCGTCTGAATTTTTTATAATGTCTCTGTAAATGGTGAAACATTCTTCGTATTTTTCAAGTCGATATAATATTTGTGCTTTCAATTCTTTTACTTTTAAAGAAGGATTTTGTATACCCTCGACTACCTTCAAAGCTTCTGCTACCTGATTTAAACGATAGAGACAATAAGCTTTCTCAAAGTCAAGATTTCTAAAAAAGAGGTATGATAACATTTATAAATAATTATTTTTTATGTATGTAAAAATATTAAATATAATTATGAGTAATTGTCATACATCGCCAATTTTTGATTTTTTGTTATCAATTGCAATCCTTCACTAAATTTTGACAATTGGATATAACAGATGACTTTACAATGAAATGCAGCTTCCTCATCTTGCGTAATGCCTAGAACTAAGATAGAAAAAAAAAGAGAAAAAGTGAGAGAGATAGGATAAGATTATAAAATGTGTCTTGGAAAATATTTACTTTAAAAGAAACTCTGATAATAAATTGTTGAATAAATTATTTTATTCTCGATCCGTTAATAATAACATGTGTCATAAGTATTCCCGTAAGAAGAAACATAGGTTATGTTTTGTTTAATTATAAAATATTGTGGTATATAACTTCATATTTATATATTTCTAAAGACATGCGATAATTTGATATGTACGTACTTCTATTAGCAGTTTTCAATGCTCTTTCATATTCTCCATTTTGCCCTAATTTATTTAATTCCGCGTATAAAGCAGAAATATTATCCTTCGAAGTCATATTGTCCACCTAACAAATGTGACAACGTGTAACTTACAATGAATAGGATTGGATAGAATAAAGAATAAGAATATGATTTTTCGAGAATATTAAATAATTTTAAATTCCTCGATAACCTTTTAATAATTTATATATATATATATATATAAAAGAGATGATAACAGAAAATAGTATTTTAATTATTAGATAATCATTTATACAGTAACATATAAGTTTATTTCGTTTATCATATCAAAACGCGTTGGTATTGACTTTGATTATATATACACATACATGTATTATGCCTACATACTCAAGAAAAAATTTTTTTTTCATAAACACATACGAATTTCAATTGAGAGATACATGGAGTTCAATGTTTGATTAAGATGAAATCTAAGGAAGGGGGCGTTCTTAGAAACAGGGATTTCAAAACAAAGCAAAAAACAAAATATAGTTTTCTTTTTTTTTTTTTTTATGGTAGAATTATAGCTTTATTTGTAAAAAAAATTCAAAAAGATACTCATATCATAATTTTATCATCTGAATTCATTTAATTATTCATTTTTATAAGCTCGATGATTATATTAATATGATTGATCTTTCACATTTTAAATTTAATGCAATAATGCCAATTTCTTATTATCTAAGAAACATTTCATCAGGTTACCTCCCTTTTGGCATAAAGTGTCGCCATCTGGAATATTATAATGTCATTAACTATTGATATACATATCAACAATAGATCGAAACGATAGAATAGAAAAATAAAATGGTATGAACATTAAATATGAAATATACATATATCGGCCGTTTACAATTCAATTATTAATATAAATACTTACTTATGTTTTTACATTTTTGAAAGATTTCTTCAACTTTGTCTTCTGGAAGACTATCGTATAATCGACTTCGTAAAACTTCTTCGTTAATATTACCTTCCGAATTGAACTATTACGAAAAATATCAAATTTTTAACAATTTTCTTTCTTTCTTTTTTACTATTTTTTTTTTTTTTTTCAATCTAAGTATATACTTACAATGCCCAACTTCTTTACAAAACAAGCAGCAAAGCAGGATAATTTTTCATCGCCCTCAGAGACATTGCCATTCTTTGCATTTTCTACGATAGCTATAAAACGTTTTAATAAAAGAAAATTTTAATTTTTTATATATATATTATTTTATTTATAACGAACGTATTTTATTTGTTATTTTGCATAAATATATAATGTAAAATTATTCGATTAAAAAAGTTGGATTATATATATATATATATATATTTCCTGAGAGATTTAGAAAGAAAATTAAGTTATAGAAAAAATTCAATTAAGTTATATGAAAAAAAAAAGAAAGAAAGAAAAAAAAATGTTTTATATTAGTTAGAAAATAATGGATAGTTTAGATTTGGATTATTTTAATTTCGTAAAATAATAATCAAATCTTATTTGATTACCAGGATCAACACCAGATTCTGTTATACAAGATTCCTTATATTCCTTAAGTTTAGCCTTTTGTTGATCGTCTAATCCCTACAAAATATTATAGAATAATGTAATATCAAAGATGTTCGTCAACATGTAAGAAGTAAAAAGTAAATGAAAATGAAGAAAAAGAATCGTAATTCTCATAATCATTTTGAATTATCAAAAGAGAGTTGTATCTAAGAAAGTATGAAATATAAGAATAAAAAAAAAAGAAAAAAAGTTATCTTACCAAAGTTCCAACGATGAGAGCAAATGTGAAAGCAACGATGAACTTCATATTGATGCTTTTCTCGGGATCGAGGTCGGGAAGTTTACTGAACGATCGTCGAATCTTCTCTTCTCTTTTTATACTAAAGAGCTCGATCATAAATCCTATAATCATCGAATACGCGCTGCCTTCCTGAAGTCTTTAGTGGGGATGTATCTGGAAAAGAAAGAAAGAAATAAAGAAAGAAAGAAATAAAGAAAGAAAGAAATAAAGAAAGAAAGAAAGAAAGAAAAAATATCTTCTGACGAATTATCTTTCGAATATTTTATTTTTCCAAAAAGAAAAAAAAAAAAGAAAAGAAGAAAAAAAAAAAGAAGAAAAAAAATGAATAAAAAAGAAAAAAAGAAAAAAGAAAGACTATCTTACGGTATTCTCGTTTTTATTTTCATATATTGCCATCATCATTTCTATCATTCTTCATACCAAATAATGTGCATATAATTAATACTTCTTATTATATTCTTCGTAAGGTAATTACAATGACGGATTTATTCGCAAACGACGAAAGAGGGTCCTTTAAAGCCAAGGTCTCCTCCCCCTTTTTTTTATCGTACGAGATAACATAAATTTATATTACATTATAATAATAAATTTCATTGAATATTTCTGATGGACGATATATATATAAATATGTATTTTCTATTTATTTTATTATTATTATTATTATTTTTATTATTATTATTATTATTATTATTATTATTATTATTATTATTATTATTATTCATATTTGCAACTATAATCGAATTTGATCAGTGTATATTTTTTATTCTCATTATCATTATTCATATGAACAGTTGAAAACATGAAACATATATATATTGTAACGTAAATGATATGTTTTAATCAACGTAGAGATAAAAAAATTTCTAACGTCTGTTGGTATTCTCTTTTAAGGTCAAATATGCCACTGATTACGAATATAATTATTTATTTATTAATGGCATTAATGAATCGTTTCTATAAATGGTTTTATAAAAAGAAATCTATGATTTCATAACAAAAAATAGCATAAATTTTTCATTTATCATTAATGATCATTATAAAATCAATGAGGATTATTAAAAATATAATTTTAAATGTTCAATAATTCTTCAAATAGTATCTATGTCGTTCACGAATAACGAATTTCGTAATAATATTATATTGCTGATAATAATAATATTTCGTATTTATTGAATACATTATTGGTAAAAGGCTGTTATATCATGCTTACCTTGAAAACAACAAATCAATGTTTGAATATCATTAAATTGGTTCTTCTTAATATTCTTCTTAATATTCTTGATTCTTCTTTCTATGATTTATTTGATATAATACAAGGTAGTTATTATTGATTTAAAAAACGATTAAATATTTTTTACATAATAATCTTATGGCATAATAAAAATATATTTGTTATTTATTATTCTATTTACATATATTCATTGTAATATTTTATTATATAAATTTTCGCAAAGTTTATCTCTCGAATCATTATAAAATAAAACATTGATATAAGTGTTTTAACAATTACAATGTTAAAAAAAAAATCGAATCGTAATGTAATTTTAATTTTTAATTTAAAAAAAGGAAATAAAAAAAAAATAAAAAAAATGTAGATCAATGAAATAACTTTTAACTAAATTTTGTCTTGCTATTTTTTTTTAAATTAAACATTAACTACTGTAACGAGGAAACGTGTATTAATTATATGTGAAAATGAAGAATTAATTAATTAAAGATGACGCGTTTAGTTTGCAATAAGTCGATAATTAAACGATTTTATTAGAGAAAAATTGTTCACTATAATCGTTTATCTGATATTTCCTTTATAAATAGATATATAAGATGAATTGTCTTATGTATTTAATTAGAACTTAATTGCTTTTACAATTTTCATTATTGACGGACTTTGAAATCAATCTTATATAAAAGACGTAATTATTAAAAGAAACAACGAACTGATCATATTCCACTTGTATGCATTTCTTTTTTTTCAATTTGAAATTAAAAAATTTTTACAATATTATATAATTACATAAAATAGATTTTTTTTTTACTGATTTCCGAAGAAAACATTTAAATGATAAAAAAAAAATATACGATGTCAATGTCGAGAGCACATGTATATATGTTCCATCATATATATATACATGATGTACGTATATATATATATATATATACACTTATTTTGCTGATGATAATACTCATTAGTAACAGTTCACTAGCGTACTCTATATTAAGAAATGGAAAATATCTGAATAACCACAGTTATCTACAGTAGATAATACGAAATTATCTTATGAAAAAAGTAAACTTAATTTTCTCAAATAAGTTTTGTGGAAAGTTGATAAAAAAAAATGTATATTATTTTTTAAAATTTCAGAGCTTCGTTATGTCCTCATATAATGCGATAATAAATTTTTTATGTTTAACATATTTTTAAATTTATTTCATTATACGTATTTCGTCATAAAGTGAAATTTTATAAAATGCCATCAAGGGCAAAGTGCATAAACATAATGCCATTTCAAGATACTCAATACAACTGGACAGATGATTTACCTGTTTGTAAACAATCTGGTATGTATTTAAAAATTTTTTTACTTTGTTACTTGTTTATATTTCAATTAACATTATTAATTGAATTTTTATTCAATTAAAATACATGTGTGTTAATAGGATTAGTATATTCTAATTATTCATTTGACATACAATAATAAATATTATGCTTATATGTTATATGTTCAATTGAAATATGTATAAAATAATATTAAGATATAAAATAAAATAATATTATCATTTAGGCGTAGGATTTTCTACAAATCAAATTTATCGTGAAGATGGATATCGCCAAGAGGAACATCCATTTGAAGATCGTAGCTTTCATTGTAAATATGATGATACTACTTTCCTCTATGGTGTATTCGATGGTCATGAAGGGACAAAAGCTGCTAATTTTGCTATGCAACGAATGGCAGCAGAGATTTTACTTGGACAATTAGCTGGCAAATCTACAGATGAGGAAGTAAAGGAAGTTCTTAGGTAAATATTAAAACCTAATAACTTAAAGAATATAACTATTTTTTATTAATTCATATTATATTTCAGACAAGCATTTATATCAGTAGAACGTGGATATTTGGATTCAATAGGTGATTTATTAGCCGAACGTACTAGTTTACAATTTGATATTCCCGATGGATTGAATTCTTATGAAACTTATCAAAAATTTCCTCATTTGGTTAGTGATCTTATTAAATATAATATTCCCATATAGATTAATATATGTAATTTATTTATTAATAGGTCGACAAGTTAAATTCATTAAATTGTGAATTATCAGCTGGAACAAGTGCTGTGGTTGCACTTGTATATGGTGGGAGATTATATGTTGCAAATGTTGGAGATAGTAGAGCTTTATTGTGCAAAACAGATGATAATCAAGTATTAAGAGTTATTCAGCTAAGCGTCGATCATGATTTACGTAACGAAGATGAACTTCTACGATTATCTCATCTAGGTTTAGATACAGATTCTATTAGACAAGGTGCGTTCATTATAAATACAGGAGGCACGTATGTAAAAATTATATATTTTTTTTATACATACTATAACAAATCTGTTTCAGAAAAATTATTAAGAGCTGTCAATGATATTTAAGGTTCTCACCTTGGAAATCAAGAAAATACACGTTGTCTTGGAAATTATCTTGTTAAAGGTGGATATAGAGAATTTGAAGAATTAGGATCTGCCAAAGCAGAACCTATTATAGCAGAACCAGAAATTCATGGTGGAATAGAGTTAGATGATTCCTGTAGATTTTTATTATTAATGTCTCGTGGTCTTTATAAATCATTGGAAGAAGCAACAGGGACTGATCAAGTAAATAAAGAATTGGCTCTTATGGCTGTTGAACAGGTATTTAAAATTATAAATTTATATTATAACATTTTAGAAGATTGTTTATATATATATTGAATATGAATATAAAATCATTATTAATTTTAGTTTCGCATTCAGTCAACATTAACGGGTGTTGCTCAAGCTGTAGTTGATAAAATTGTAAGAATTCATCATGACGTTAATATGAGTAATTCGCAAAGTACTTTAACTACTGGAAAACGAGATGACATTACACTTCTTGTACGAAATTTTAATTTTCCTCTACCACATGCTTTAAAGAGTCCAACGGGTCAAGCGGTTAGATTTAATCCAATAGTTCAAACTGCACCGATAAGTACGTTAACGGATAACGACGATTGTTCAAACACAAGTTCCGTTGTTATGGAAACAAATTTTGATATATCAACGAGTGAAACATCAACTGCATCCGATGTAACTTCGTCTAGTGGAAGGCCAACAGATAGAAATGCAAGAATAAAGTCTTACGTTAATTTTTCGGAATATTTTGAAAATGTAGAAAAAAGAAGAAAAGAGGGAACTTTGCCAGAAGGAATAAATTTTTAGTATTATAATAAACAAACTCGAATACAATTATCTTATAGATATATATTACTAATAATAGCTTTGTATATTGCTTGCCGTATAATATTTTTTTTTTTTCTGTGTTCATTTTATTTTATTTTAATTTTTTTCTCTTTCCTTTTTTTCTTTATAAAATGTACCATAAATGAAATACAGGAATTTTCGTATACATATCGCTAACTTATTTATTTTATTATTTATTCCATTTGCACTAGTGATTGATCACATTTATATAGATTTATAATAATTAATGGTAAAAAAATAATATTGGAAGGTGTTGATTTTGAAAAGAAATCATTTGCATTCGTGCAACAAGTAAACATATACAGTCTGGTATAACATGATTTTGAGCATGATCTGGAAAAAAGAGAAGAAAAAAAGAAAACCAAAAATAATTTTATTTTGCCATTTAAAATATTATTTTACTTATTTATAAATATATTTATATAAATATTTATGGAAAAAATCTTGACATTACTTGAATAAATATATCTGACAATTTAATTCAAACAACATATTCTTTCACAGATATTTAGTTGGCATAGTTTTTAATCTTTCAAATGCGGCCTTTTCAAGACATTCCCTATGATCAGGATGTGCTATCTGAATTAATGCATTAGCTCTTTGACGTAACGTTTTACCAAATAATTGAGCAATACCATGTTCCGTTACAACGTAATGTACATGTGCTCTTGTAGTGACGACACCGGCACCTATAAATTAATTTTATATTTTTCATTTATTATAATTATTATTTATTCAGATTCCTTTAGATTAAAAATGATATTGTAATCTTCATTAAAACTTACCAAGTTTTAATACTGCTTGTATTTTGCTTTCTCCTTTACTTGTAATAGATGGGAATGCTATAATAGCTTTACCTCTACCATCTTGGCCTATTGCTGAACCTCGTATAAAATCAAGTTGACCACCAAAACCAGAATACATTTTACATCCCAAACTATCAGAGCATACTTGTCCAGTAATGTCCATTTCAATGCAAGAATTAATGGCAGTCATTTTTGGCTGCATAGATATAACACGTGGGTCATTGACGTAATTAATTGCCAGCATTTCTGTTAAAAATTGTACGTATAAAAGATAATCGTTTATTTATCTTAAAATCCAAAGTAATTAGATTTTAACTTACCAACAAAAGGATTGTTATGCAAAAAATCGTAAAGTCTTTTAGTACCAATTCCTAAAGAACCAACTAAACGTCCTCTATGTTTGAGCTTATTCTTATTTGTAATTATCCCTCTTTCAACAAGATCCACTATTGTATCACCGATTATTTCGGAATGTATACCAAGATCTTTATGATTGACCAAAGCGCATAATACAGAATCTGGAATGTTCCCTATACCAAGTTGTAAAGTTGCACCATCATCTATCAATCTGTGCGCTACGAATTTACCAATTTCTAATTCGATTTCGTTAGGCTGAGTACTTGCTATACAAGGTAATGGACAATCATATTTGACTGCCCAATCGATGTGACTAGAATGTATAACAGTATCGCCAAATGATCTTGGCATATGTTCATTGACTTGTGCTATAAAAATCAAATAAATATTCTTTATAAAATTATAATTTTAAAATAATAAAAAGTAATAAATGTCGTTTGAACTACCAACCAATTATGACTTTGGCTGTACAAACAGCAGCGCGTGTACAATCCACGCTAACGCCAAGTGAACAAAATCCACGTGGATCTGGAGCACTAACGTGTATCAAAGCAACATCAGGAACAATTCTTTGCTCGTAAAATAGTTTTGGTGCTTCGTGTAAAAATAATGGAATACAATCTGCTCTACCTTCATTAACGGCATCTCTAATGTTTGAACCAATGTAAAAACTAATTGATCTAAAATGTTCTTAAAATAAATAGAATGATGTTTATCAAAATTTGTACGTAGATATAATAAATGATAATAATTTTCTTTTATTAATTATCATACTTTCAAATTCGGGATTGGCAAAGGGTGCATCACCCTCCAAAGCCATATGTATCAATCGTACACCACGTAAATTATTACATACACCGTGTTCGGTCATAGCTCTTACTAATTCTAACGGAGTAGCTGCACCTCCTTGTATAAATACTAAATGTTCTGAAATAATAAAATTCATCGGGTTTATAAATTAAAAAGTTAAAGGCTAACTCAATATAAACAAATAAAATGACTTATCATTAATAAAATTAAATATCGCCCAATAAAAAGAATATTATCGTTTACCTGAATTTATTATTTTTATAGCATCTTCTACACAAACCCATCTTGGACAACGTTTTAATGGTTGAAATGGTTCCCGTATATACCTTAGACCACAGGCATTGAATGGTTTTTCTGGTCGTAATTTTTTAATCGTTGAATCAATATTTCGTAACATTTTTTTTTTACAAATACGATAAAAAAAAATTATAAAGTATGAATAATATATTATGTCGATATAGACTTAATAAATTTTGTTTGGCAAAATTGATCATGCCATATAATTACATATAAATTTAGATAAATCATGCTCTAAAATTCCATCAATGACAAACGTAAATATACCGAGACTTATGCCGTTACCATCTCCACGATTGCTATTTGAAAATCGCGTATACTGGCGTTTGATTTTTCTTTAATCATCATAGTAGGCTTATGAAATTTCAATATCGATCATCTTAAGATTAAATTCGATATAATAGTAGATAATATCTTTTTTGTTTTTTTGTTGTTTTTCGCTTTGTGTTTTCTAATATTATTATTATTAAAATATTTCTTATAAAACGAAATCTTAATGATTACTACAGGATGGTGAATTTGGATTTAAAAAAAAAAAAAGAAAAAAAAAAAAAAGTGTTTTATATCAATAATTTACAAAAACTTTTAAGGGCGGATTTTTTTATGATGTAATAAAAATATTATAGAATAGTTATATGTGAAATAACATTAACGTGAAATTTTTTAACATTATGTATTTTTTTCGAATACGATGGACTCCTTCATTTATTACAATTAATATATTTAAAGAAACTGTATATAAAAAATGTTTACATGGAAATATTTAATGGGCTTCAAATGCTATAATTCCAGTTTAAAAAATTTCTTATTTTTAAATTTAATATTGTCTGTAGGACACATTTTGGAATAATTATTTAACATGTATAATAAAATGGCGAAACAATGTGTTACAAATATAACGTCATAATTTGATGCGGATTAAAGCTGTACATTTTTTTTGTCGTTAATATTCTTATAATATTTATCTCTATTCAATAAAAAAATATTGAAAAAAAGAATTAGAGACAATAAATGATGTTAAATTATTTTATATGTATATAAATGTTTATGTGTGCATATATATATATATACATATATATATATATATGCACACAGATATAAATATATGTATATATTATGTATAACTTTCCATGTAAAATTCGTGCATAATTTATGGTGCCGGCATTACTTTTAAACGTTCAAACGCAGCTTTTTCTAAAGCTTCTTTATGACTTGGATGTGCTACTTTAATTAATTCATATGCTCTTTGTTGCAAACTCTTTCCGAACAAACTTGCGATTCCTTGTTCAGTCACAACATAACGAACAACTGCTCTATTAGTAACTACACCAGCACCTATTAAAAAATTATTCGATGTTAAATAATAAATGATATATAATGACATTTATTACTTTGTTATAAATACTTGCCTAATTTTAATACTGGCAAAATTTTGCTTTCACCCTTTTTAGTCATTGATTGTAAAGCTATGATTGGTTTCCCACAATGATCATCTGCCATAGCTGCTCCACTAATAAAGTCTAATTGGCCACCAAAACCTGAATACATTCTAGTCCCGATACTATCGGAAGAAATTTGACCAGTAAGATCGACTTCTATGCAAGAATTAATTGCTGTCATTTTAGGCTGTTTGGCAACTATTTTGGGATCATTAACATAATCTACCATTAACATTTCTGTAAGAGGAATATTATTCAATTAATATGAAATCATGATGACAATGATGTATAAAAAGTAAATGATTAATAAAAAATTTGTAAACATACCTATAAAAGGATTATCATTCATAAATTCGTATAATTTTTCTGTTCCAATACAAAATGATCCTACTATACGACCTTTATGCATGGTTTTTTGATTATTTGTGATGCATCCTTTTTTTACAAGTTCCAAAACGCCATCACTGAACATTTCACTATGAATACCTAGATCCTTGTGATTAGTTAAATTCGATAGTACTGCATCAGGGATGCTACCGATACCCATTTGTAATGTGGCACCATCTAAAACTAAATTTTCAGCAATATTTTTGCCAATTTGTTCTTCTTCTTTTGATGGCTTCTTTGTAGGATGCGTTGGCAATTGTACATCATGGTGTACAGCATAATCTATATGACTGATATGTATTATACCATCCCCAAATGTCCTTGGCATATGTTTATTTACTAATGCTATAAAATAATATAAAATTATTAAAATTTTCTATTGGAGTAACGTTAATAAAGGTCAATTTAAAATTTTGAAAATTTACCTACGATATATTTGGAATTACTCATAGCAGAGCGCACACAGTCTATGCTAGTTCCAAGAGAACAATAACCATGACAATCAGGTGGGCTTACATGAATTAGAGCAATATTAGGTTTTATGTATCCCTGCTTAAATAACTTTGGAATTTCATGTAGATATATAGGAACGCAATCTGCATTACCCTGATTAACTGCATTCCTTACATTGCCACCAATGAATAAACTGATGGATCTAAAATGCTCTATGTACAAATGAAGTTTTCCTTAGATCATCAAAGTGCTATCTTGTTACATTAGCTTACACTTTTCTTACTGATGACGATTCACAAATATTTCAATGAGTTTTTAAATACTAAGTTGTCAAATAACTTGATATGAATGTTTGTAAAAATAACTATGAGATCCTGTCAGCTTCATACTTGCGTTCTCTGGTTTAGTAAATGGTGCGGGTCCTTCAAGATGCATATGATATAAACGTACATTTCTCACGTCGCACCGCACTCCATAGTCGGTCATTGCTCTTATTAACTCAATTGGTGTAGCTGCTGCTCCTTGGATAAATACTATCTGATCTATATACAGATAAATATAATATATTTCATTTATAAGTCAAATTAATTTCATTAACGAGATACAAATATAATAATATAAAATATATTATATAATAATATCAAATTTAAAGTAACATTTATAAGTTTATTTTAAGTAAACATATTAAAACATTATCGCGACATTTTTAATAACATTTGAATAAAATTACTTTGATAATCGCATATGCATGTTTTCATCCATACTTATATAGATATATACAGTACATATGTGTCAAGGCTTAAGTATGCAAATTTACAGAATAAAAATAGATGTATACAAAATTTTCTTCTATTAAATTGATACGTTACTTAAATATAATATTATAATTTGTTGGAAAAAAATTTTATAAACCGTGAATAATCGATTCTTAACGTTGAACGAAATGGCCGAACGTTTAAAATTGATCATTTTTATATATAGCAATTTTGCACGCACACACAGATTGACAATATCAAAATATGTATATACTTATATACATATTTTATGTACATATTTTAAATACGAATACTTAAGTTTCTACTATATATTTACGTATATATATATATGTATATTTATTTATTTATTTATTTATTTATTTATTTATTTATTTAACTCGAAATACGAATAAATAAAACTCGAATATTTAATTAACATTGTCTTTGATTTATTCATGAAGAAAACTTACATAATACGATACCCGCGATCATAAAATCTAAACAATCTAATTTTGATTGCTTGTTAACGCTTCACGTACGAATATGTAGAATATAATTTATAATAATAATTAAAAAAAAAAAAAAAAAAAAAATTAAAAAAAAAAAAGAAAGAAAGAAAGAAAAAGAAAATTGTGCGAGCATATAATCGTTTTCAATTGACCGGATATATATGTATATGTAGATGCTATAAAACATTGAATCATCTATTAGCCTCCATTGCCATCGTAACACGATCAAAATACATATATATATATATATATATATATACATATATACATATGTTTACATACGATACGTGTTATGAAAGATTTTCTATTTTTCTTTTCATCCATTATAAACGTATATGTATACTTTTCGATCAAATAAATTATATATATATATATATAAATATAAATAAATAAGTAAATAAAATTCTTGATTTTCTCTCTAAGTAGTTCGAATTAGATTAAATTGCAATAATAAATTCAATACATATCAAATCTTAAATAGAAAATATTTTCATCGTTAACTTATATCAATGATATGAAATAAAAGTAGAAATTAAAATATTTGTGTATTATGAGATAACGACCTTCATCAATAGTTTGACATGACTTTTTCTTTTTCTTGTTTTTTTTTTTTTTTCTTTTTTTGTTTTTCCGATATAAACCTTATGAATAATTAGTTTATATTTCTTTTAATGATAAGATTATGAGAAAGTAAATAAATTAACGTAACACGGTAATAAATTCTTATATAATGTAAAAAATAAATTGGAAGTTCAAATTCGATGTAAAATGAATATAGTACATTTGTTCGAGATAATGTAACAAACAACGTGTGATAATAATTTTTTTTTTTTTTTTTTTTTTTTTTCTTTTTTTTCTTTCCTTTTGTTTTCTTCTTCTTTTCTTTTTCTCGCGTTTCTTATCAACGTAAATGTTAAATATATCTTTTCTTCAATTACATTTAAGTTTATCTAAAGTGAATAATATAGTAATAAATTGGAGGTGGTGGAGGGGGGAGGAGGGGGGGGCATGAATATTTGAATAAATCTCAGAACTCGTTGAAAATAGGATTGGCCATTTGAAAGTACGAATTAAAAAAAAAAAAAAAAAAAAAAAAAAAAAAAAAAAAAAAAAAAGAGAGAGAAGAAAAGAAAAAATATTTTCTTTTAATTATAATTTATATGTTTTATATATATATATATATATAAAATAAGAAAGAAAAGAACCATACAAATAAATAAAAGAAAATTACGATACGCATGAATTACGATCACGATTAAACAAAATGGAAGATATTAAACGGTAACACGGCAAATAATATCACGTTTAATACCTTGTTCAAATTTTCTTCTTTTTATCTCTTCTTTTCTTTTCTTTTTCTTTTCTTTTTCTTTTCTTTTCTTTTTTTTTTTTTTCTTTTTTCTTTTCTCTCACAATAATATATAATCATCGAAATAACGAACGTACGAATAACCTTGATAATAATTTGCTAAAAGAAAATGTATTCTATTTCAATAATTTTGATAAATCAAAAGGAACAGATGTTTTATCACGATTAATACTATGTATGGTTATAGGTCAATCTGTTGATCGATATTTGTACGTTCTAAATTTACGTCATCACAATTGTTATTAAAATAACAGTCAAGTTTCTAAAATTAAAAATTTTATTAAATATTATTATGATTTCACTTTGTATCTTTCAAAAATATAAATCCTTTATATATATATATATATATATATATATATATATATACATATATATATATATATATAGATTATAACCAATCAAACGATACGATTGATAATATTTACATGATATATAAATGAATAAAAAAGATACTTAATCAAAATGAATTCATTCTTTTATTATCATAAGATAGGTATAAAAATAAAAATTACCTGAATCAAGATTGGCCTGTTCAATAGCTTCATCTGCAGTTTTTAGCCAACAGGGTTCCTTTCCTGGTATTGGCATTGATGGTTCGTTTACGTAGGTAAAGTAGTTTTTCTTAATCGCAGGTAGACAAGAAATTCGTGTTGTAGACTTTGTCATAGACGCTAAAGCTTTTGTTAAACCGGTTATTCGTTTGAACGCTGCCATTGTTACGGACTCAACAAAAATATATATATATTTTTTTTTTTTTTTCTTTTTTTTTCTCCCTTTTTTTCACCCGTTATTTTATTCAATGATTATTACACAATCAAAATATGCAATATATCTATATCGCGTACGTAACGTATGTTATATATATATATATATGTATATATATATATATGAACAAATGTTAGAATATGTATGTTAAACGACAGTGAATAAAGGATTTGTCAAAAGAAAATGCGAACGAGGAACGTTTTAAACGAAAGAAACGAAATGAAACGAAAATAGAGCTAATAAAGCTCTGTCACTTGTCGTTATCACGTTGCGAAGTTGTCTCTTCGTCTTCGTTCGTTTCTTCGTTGTTTTCCTTTTTTTTTTTTCCCTTTCCTCCTACTCCTCTTTTTCTTATTTTCTTTTTCCCTTTGTCTCACTCTGTCTCTCTCTCTCTCTCTCTCTATCTCTCTCTCTTTTTCTATCTATCACTTACGAAACGTTCAACACTGTGTCTTACTGCACACTCGCCGCGTCTTCTACTGCGGTTCAGTTTTAATAGAAAACCAGGAACGTATGTATGAGAATGGTCTTCCGTCAAACAAGTCCGCATAGAGAAATAGTCTGTATTTATAACCGTAACCATGATCACGAGTACCCCGTGCAACATTTGAAATTTTTATTCGAATCGTCAAACTTTTATTTGGAGATTAATTAAGGCTTTTCTTGTTTCTTCTCTTTTTTTTTCTTCTTCTTCTTTCTTTTCCTTTTTCTTTTTTCTCTTTTCTCTTTTTGTATCATTTGTTTAATTTCTCAGTAAAATCTTTTCTTCATATTATAACTCCTTTTTCGTATTTTGATTTTATCGATTTATTATTTCTGAATGTATAACTATATGTATATATACACACACACACACATATATGGTTATGCATATGATATATATGATATATATGTATATATATATACCATATATGTCAATATATGCACCAATTGATCTTAGTTTTCATATGTTAATTAAAAATTCAATATAACGTTTAACATTTTTGTTACTTATTGTTAGGAAATTGTCGATGATAGCATAAGAGTTTTAAGAAAAAGAAATAAAAAAGAAACAAAAAAAAAACGAACAAAAAGGAAAATAAAAAAAGTATAAAAAAAATTATAAAAAAGAAAAGAAAAGAAAATTCGTTTAAAAAATCGTGATTGCTCAGTCGGTAACTTAACGAAGTAAAACAAACGAGCTAAAAAAAAAAAAAAGAAAAAAGGAAGGAAACGAAAATTATCTCTCTTGATAAATTTCTATTTTTCTCAATATCAACGAGATAATATATTTTCGATTATTTTAAAGAAATAATTTTTACAACGATACGATTTTCTTTTTGCCGAATCGACATGTTGATAATTAAAACGTACTATGAGTTACTTAGTTCATGACACGTGATCCCACGTGCCTTCTCTTCATCCTTGTCACTCGATGATATAAAATGACTTATATTTAATTTTTTCGGTGTAAAATTTTTCTTTATAAATTAAAAGAAAAAAGAAAAAAAAAAAAGAAACAATAGTATCATCCATGAGAAATAAATTTTTTTACGATTATAACATTCCCAAATGTACTATCAATTTTTCTATATAAATTATAAATTTAACGAATAGCACTGTTTCGATCCTCTCTATGTTCCCCTGCATCCCCTCCAATTCACTCCGTCCCGTGACACACACGTCTGTCTCTCTTTTTATCGACGTAGTAGTAGCAGTATCTTCTGCTACTCAGTGGATTTAGGGACGAAGCAGAGATATTAACGTTTCTTTTGAAGTGAAAAATGTATTCGAAAACTATCGGCAATCGCCAAGCGGTTCAAGAACATGTTTTGGCCGTTTCTAGAGATTTCGTTTCTCAACCTCGCCTTAGTAAGTGGGACAATTATTTATTTATAAAAATTTTTTAAATTTACGATATTAAATCCTTTCGTATCGAAGCATCTACTATAAACTGGGCGTAGCATTTAATCGATTCTACACGAACAAGTCAGCTGATTCCATAAATTTTAACTATCTTTTTTTTTTCTTTTTTTTATCCCAATTTATTCACATTTATTTATAATTTATTCGATTATACTATAATTTTAACTGCAGAAATTTTAATTTTATTATTTCATTATATTCAAATATAAGTATTAATTCGAAAATTTTTATATTTTCGGAATCTTTTAACGTGTCATGTGACTAAAGATAGCTATATGTTGTCTGTAATTTTGGAACTTTGTGATATTTTAATATCACTGATGTTCTTCGATTTATTCGTAAATATTATATTTTTACGGAAATACGAACAATATGTTTTATTAATTACATTTGAACGATCTTTTATGAATAATACGTTTAACCTAAAAATTGTTAATTTTAATATGATAATAATCTATTACAATGATATAAAATGTTTTATAAGCTTACTTAAAATTGTCATTATTAAATGACAATTATAATATTTTCAGCCTATAGAACTGTTTCTGGTGTCAATGGACCATTGGTGATATTGGATGAAGTTAAATTTCCAAAGTATGCTGAAATTGTACAATTAAAACTGTCAGATGGGTCCTTACGATCTGGACAAGTTTTGGAAGTTTCTGGTTCTAAAGCTGTAGTACAAGTATTTGAAGGTACTTCTGGAATCGATGCAAGAAACACTCATTGTGAATTCACCGGTGATATCCTTCGAACACCGGTGTCTGAGGATATGCTGGGTCGTGTATTTAATGGATCTGGAAAGCCAATAGACAAGGGTCCACCTATTCTTGCTGAAGATTTCTTAGATATTGGTGGACAACCAATTAATCCCTGGTCACGTATTTATCCAGAAGAGATGATACAAACTGGAATTTCTGCTATAGACGTTATGAATTCTATTGCTCGTGGTCAAAAGATACCTATTTTCTCTGCTGCTGGTCTTCCGCATAATGAAGTAATGATATTTATTTTTTAACCATTTACACAAATTTATACAATATTTATATTTTAACATTTTATAATATATTTTTGATAGATCGCTGCACAAATCTGTCGTCAAGCTGGTCTTGTCAAAGTACCAGGAAAATCAGTTTTAGACTCTCATGAGGATAACTTTGCCATAGTATTCGCAGCTATGGGTGTAAATATGGAAACCGCACGATTCTTCAAACAAGATTTTGAAGAGAATGGCTCTATGGAGAATGTCTGTCTTTTCTTAAATTTAGCTAATGATCCTACTATTGAGAGAATTATTACACCACGATTAGCCTTGACAACTGCCGAATTTTTAGCATATCAGTGTGAAAAACACGTGCTAGTCATTCTCACTGATATGTCTTCATATGCTGAAGCTCTTAGAGAAGTATCAGCAGCACGAGAGGAAGTACCTGGTAGACGTGGTTTCCCTGGTTACATGTACACAGATTTGGCGACCATCTATGAAAGAGCAGGACGAGTTGAAGGACGTAATGGTTCTATTACTCAAATACCAATTCTTACTATGCCAAATGATGATATTACACATCCTATTCCTGATTTGACTGGATATATTACTGAAGGACAAATATACGTTGATCGTCAATTACATAACAGACAAATTTATCCACCAATAAATGTCCTCCCATCACTTTCTCGTCTAATGAAATCTGCTATTGGAGAGGAAATGACACGAAAGGATCATTCTGATGTTTCAAATCAATTGGTAAGTGTATTAATTATATGATTATATTAAAATGAATATATAAATAATCTTTTTGATTTAGCTATTAGATTTTGTTTCTTCAGAATATATAAATTAATAATTATATTTCAGTATGCGTGTTATGCTATTGGAAAAGATGTGCAAGCCATGAAAGCAGTCGTAGGAGAAGAAGCTTTAACTCCTGATGATTTGTTATATTTGGAATTTTTAACAAAGTTTGAAAAGAATTTCATTTCACAAGGAAGTTATGAAAATCGTACAGTTTTTGAATCATTGGATATTGGTTGGCAATTGCTTCGTATTTTCCCTAAGGAAATGCTTAAAAGAATCCCAACCAGTACTCTTGCTGAATTTTATCCAAGAGATTCTCGTCATTAATTTTTATTAATCTATGATTTAACGCACCTCGTTAAGTAACCGCCCCTAAAACAATAAGAACAGAATACATATGTCTGACATAATGTCAGTTTTTCATTCGGTTGTACAACTATACATAATTATAATATGTTATTGAAAATAATTTATGCCATTACGTAAAAAGAAAAAAAAAAAAATAGATAAAAAAAAACTGTTTTTGTTGGATTATGAAATATGAGATGTATTCTTATATTTAATAGAAGTCTAACATAATTCTTAAATATTAGCGAATCAATTTTAGAATGGTATATGAAATTATATTTTGCATGAAAATACTTTATATGGCATAAAGATAAAATATGTTGGTATATAGAAAGAAATTAGTTTTGAAAAAAAAAAAAAAAAGAAAGATTAAATAAAATAAAAGTGCAATCTTGTTTCAGATTGTTCATTTTTATTCGCAGAAAATTTTAATTGTAAAGTGTAATATATATAATATTCAGTATTGATATAGTGCAGAAGAATATATCTTTGAACATACTTTACATGTGTGCACTGTATTATAATAAGAAATTTTGAAATGCTTTGTGTCCATTCCAAAAAGCTTACATTTAACAATACCTATGTACAGGTAAATCTACAATGTTATGTAAAATATAAAGATGTATTGTTCATAAATGTATATGTGAAAAATAGAAAATTGAAGAAATACCTTAAAAATGTTTTCTTTTAATATTATTTTTTTTTTGTTTATAAAAATTCAAACATAAAATATAGTGAACTAAGTAATACACTAATCTTTAGTAAAAAAGTAACTAGTAAAAAAGGAACAAGATTTCTTTTTTTTTACACATTGCATTAAGCTTATTTAATAATGTTTACAATATATATATATAATTTTTTTTTTAATTTATAAAAATATATGTATATATATTTTTTTTTATTTTTTTTTTTTTTTTAATATTCTAACATACAATAGCAGACGAAAATGATATTTCAATTTTATTTTCGTAGGTAATTTTCTGTCGCGGCAACTTCAGTAAGGACATCCTTATTTCGAGTTGAGCTTCAATTCAAAACGAAGAAAACAAGGTGGCATATTGTATGATTTTGTACACGTGATTACATTTCGTATGTAGGTATTTTCATACCTATTGAACATTATATTTCAGTGATACAAAAATAAGAAAGAAAATCATTAGAAAAATAAAAGTTAACTAAAGGTAAAGTGAACATTTATATTCCTTTATTGATAAAAAATTTTATTTTCTAGTAGGTTATTCTTTTACCGTATAGGTGATCATAATACAATGAATATATATTAGACAATTTTTTTAACATTATAATCTTTTAAAAAGTAAATTTTCTCTTTATTTAATTTACGTGAATACGATAAAATGGATGAACATTTTTAATTTATTGAAAATAAAAAAAGTAATATTTACAAAAAGTAAAATGTCTGTCATCAGAAGGTCAAACATACAAAAGAATGTTATAACGGAATTTAAAAAATGAACATTCTATTCTTAATTTAAAAATAATAGTTTAATCTGAAACAAATAATAACTATATATATATATATATATATATATAGAATTATATTTTACATAAATATTTATTCGCATAAAAAGTTTATTATTCATACACGAAAAAATATTCAATTTGAGAATACAATGGATTTAAATATATATATATATACACTATCGTTCAAAAGTTCGTGGACACTTATTAATTATAGAAAATTAACGATATATAATGCATATTATTATTGTTTATCGATATTTTTTCGATAAATACTATTATAAACATATATTTAATATGTTATAATAATATTAAATTGCCAAATTTAATTGTTCTTTTTGTTTGAATGAATAAAAGTTTTTCCAGTAGTTTAATTATATTTTCTTGCTTTTGAACGGTTTACAAGGCTTTATTATTTCATTTTCTTCGATTTTTGTGTTCATTTTTCTCGAATTGTGTTTACTGATATGGTTTGCTATTATTTAAAGACATATTTTCAATGATTAAGGGTGTAAAAAAAAAGAAAAAAAAAAAAAAAAAAAAGAAAATAATCACTGATAAAATCATAGCGTCTGCTTTGTATTTCTATCGAGTTCAATTTAATTTGAATATACGATGGGTACAATAAAAAAAAGTGAATTAAGTATAGAAATGCAAATCATATATATTATCCAAAGAAGAATATTTCATAATAGAAATTGGAAAGTGTAGTATTAAAATCTTGCGCAAGCTATTGTTTTCAAAAGTACAATGCTATAGGAGTTTGTTCATCCAAAAAAAGGATTTGGAAAATTCAGAAAAAGGACCCAAGCAAAAAATCGTCATATTGTAATTATTTCTAAGAGAAATAGAAGAAGTATAGCTCTTGAAATAGCTACAAAAGTTAATAAGTACAGGAATACAATGATTTTAGTATCAACGATAAACAGGAGTTTTAAGAGGGACGATCTTCTTCATGGTCGTGTTACCGTAAAGAAACCATTGTTTGAGGAAATAAAATAAAAAGAAAAGACTTTAGTATGACATAAAAATTGGATATTAAATGAGTGGTCTGATGAATTCAAATTTGAATTGTTTTGAGTCCAAGTGACTTGTTTTCGTTCGTCTGCAAATTAATAAAAAATTAAATCACAATGTTACACACCATTAATCGAGGGTATCATTTTGTTATGATATGGGAATATTTTGGCAATAATATGGCGGGAGATTTAATCAAAATCAAGTGGTATTTTAAAGAAAGAAATTTATTTAAAGATTTTGATAGAGCAGACAATTCTATTTGGACAATAATTTTACATTTATACAAGAACAACGACACAAAACATAAAGCTACAAATAGTATGAACTATTTTAGTAGTATGACATTTTTTTTTATTTAAAACAATTAAAAAAAAATTCTAATTTAAAAATAATAAAATTAAAAATCCCAATCTCCTGATTTAAATCCCATTGAAAAACTGTGGGATCATTTGAACATAGAGGTTAGAAAACAATGTCCAAGGATGTCTCTGAGAAATATCTTTGGAAATTTTTGCGAAGTGGAATGGATCAATATTGAAAGTGAGATATTGGAAAATTTAATAGCCAGAATAACACAACTCGTAAACACGACGATATATAGGAGAAAAAAATATCATTATTTTTTATTAATATTGATAAGATATTTACTCAATTATTATTGAAATATTTTCTAACATAGTAGAAAATAATATACACAAAGTGAATCAAATTTACCAAAGATTTCAAAATTTTTTTCAAGCAGATATAAGAATAAAGAAAGTGTTTACAACTTATGAGTGGTAGTGCGTGTGTGTATGTGTGTGTGTATATATATATATATATATATATATATATATATATATATATATATATATATATATGTTTGTAGGTTTTGCGAAATTTTACATGATGAATTATTTTACATTAAATTATACATTGAATTAGTTCATTAAAAGCAATTAAAAAATTATATGATGAAGAGTTCAATCACCTGTTAATAATTTTTAATTCATAATGCTGCATTGTATAATATTGTTAAAAGCAAATCAAATTGTTTTTCTTCCATTTAATTGATATCTATTCAAATAATTTGATTTACAATTCATGCATGGTTATCATGTCGTACGCTTTCTAATAGCGATCAACCGCAAAGAAAATGGTAAAAGTTGTCACGATTTTCTTTTCTATTTTTTTTTCTTTTTTTTTTTTTTTTCTTTTTTTTTTTTATATCGAGATAATATATTCTACGTTACGCACAAATGAATTATATTACAAAAGAACATAAAGCATTATTTAAACAATTTAAATATCTTTAAATATGTCATTTAAAGAAAGTAAATTTTTAAGAATGTAAAAATAAATATATTTAATAAGTAAACTTTAATATTTCTTAAAAAAAATTATATTTATAAGAAAAAGAAAAAACGTAACATAGTAGAAAGATTTTGCCCCATAAAAACATATATTTATATATATTTATATATATATATATATATACATACACATATATATACATATATATAATACATCGACAAACGAATAGGGGGAAGGGGAGGGACAGATGAAGAATCTTAATACATTCTTAACAGATTGACACACAATAACGTCCGGCATAAAACGCTAATGGCTTTCAATAGGATTAATTTATAAGTCGTGCACATACACAAAACGCGCGCGTACGTACGTACAGCATACGTAGACACATACTCATATACAAAAATATGTATGAACACTACCTACCTAATTCGTAACACCATCCACGCTATCTTAAATTACCTTTCGTCGTCTACGTTCGTGTAACGTTGACAATGAGGACAGAAATTAAGAAATCGAAGCAATTTGCACGCATCGTCTTACATTAAGTATAGAGCGCAAGAGAGAGAGAGAGAGAGAGAGAGAGAGAGAGAGAGAGAGAGAGAGAGGGGGGGGGAGAGGGGAGAGAGAGAGAGAAATATACATTTCGTGCGAAAATTGAATGTCTTTATATAATACGAAATAAGATATCTTTTTTTTTTGCAAATATTGTGCAAAGTGAATTTGTTCAATTTAAATTCATTCTTTGCTCTACCTCTTTTTCTTTTTTTTTCTTTTTTTTTTTTTTTTTTTTTTTTTTTTTACTTTGTTTTTCCTTTTACGCTAAAAAAAAAAATGTCGTTTCTTTCCAATATCTATCTTTCCATTAATTGCGAATATGAAATAATTTATAGAATTATTATCTATCAGCAATTCTCAATCATTTCTACGTTTAAATATATTTTTCGTTATACAGTCACAAGGTTTTGCCTTATGCGATAGCACGTAGCGTTGCCATCATAAAGTTGATTGGCCGTTCGAAAGTAACGCCATGTTACGTCGACCAATGAGAAGCTAAGCGATAGCAGGCGCGCGAGCGCGGTATCTTTTCAAAATGTAAGCATTTCGATTTGTGCAGTTGTTTTTTCTTTTGTTTTCTTTTTGTTTCTCTCTTCGTTTCTTTTTCTTTTTTTTTTCCTTTTTTCCTTTCTTTCTTTTTTCTTTCGTTGCTAACCTTTATTGCAATAATATTACACGCGTAAGACAGGCGCGAGGGAACGATGAGAATGAGAATTATGGTATGAGAATCTCATGTCGAATGTTTTTTTTAATGATACTATGACGACGCGACCTTTCACTATGATTGCCGTATGGCTTTCAGATCCGAGCGCAGTAACGGAACGATTCTCGTCGCGTACGTTTCAAATCTTATCGTAAATCTCTATTATATTTCTTTTCTTTTCTTTTCGCCTTCTTTTTTTTTTTCTTTTTTTTTCCCCCCGTAATCAAAGTCCTTGTGAATTTTTCTGGTTTCTTTTTTTCTTTTTCCTTTTTTTCTC